>NW_003299152.1:120097-196899 GCF_000151645.1 Tuber melanosporum | reverse complement strand
ATAGCACCCAAAATCCATCTTTGATTTCTTGTTCCTTTGCCAGCACTCGGTTTCTAGTATAGTTGGTGTCCAGCATATGGTAATGTAATTGATTGTAGGAGGTAGGGTATTATCTGGTATGTTGCCTTCCTACCATTTATTTACCATGTCCATAGCATGCTCTAGCCCTTCTAGTGGTTCCCAGCTGTTTTCACTCAAAGGGTAACCTTTCCATTTGACTAGGAATTGATTCTTTTTATTCCATAATTAGTGGTCTTGAATACCTTCAACTTTTCATTCTTCCTTTTTAGCAATCATGATGGGAGTAGGACGGGAGTGGATACTTCCAGGCAACATGAACTTGTCATTAGGATGGAATCATTTGACTACAGAGGCATAAAATACAACAGTATCATGGCAATATATACATCCTTTTATCTAAACAGTGTAGTTTTCCGTATACTCGTCAAAGGATATGATTTTAAAAGGTCTTCACCACCGAGGCAGCAGCTTCTTGCTACATCCAACATTGGTAATAAACATATTTCCATGGACTATAAGCATTTCACCTAGAGGAATAGGGACATGTTTGCATAATTGCTTTTAGGCAGTAGTCGTACTTCAGAATCAAGCAGCTTTAACAGCTTGAAAAGTATCATTCCAGATGGCTTGGTGGCAGTTTAGGTGATCATCTGAGGTAGGGAAGGAGGAGTTCTTAAAGAGAGTTGTAGGTAGGAGAGGTTATTACCGACTGAAAATTGTCTTGTATGAAGGCATTCCAAGGATGTTTGACTATTCAGTATTAATGTAGGTGGCCAGTTCAATGAGGGTAGGTTCCTAATTTGTTTGTCACTTATTGATTATATTCTGAATACCAGTCTTGACTTTACAGATCTTCCACTCTGCTTGGCCATTAGTTTTGTGATAGCCAGAGGTGGCTATTATATAATTGATTCTAAGGGAAGTTAAAGTCTGTTTCCAGAACCTAGAAGTAAGACAGGTGTCAGCATCACTGACAATAGATAACGGGTATCTATGGGGGGTAAATAGGTATTGTTGAAAGTTATTTCAGATGTTATTAGATAAGTCTGTAATTTTCATTAGTTTAAGCCATGTATATCCAGAGAAACGATCCAGATTAACCTATATAGAATCATAACTAGCGGGTTTGTTGAATGGTCCAATGAAATCAATAGCTAAGGATTCGAAGATTTTACAAGGTAACTGAAGGGTTTGAGCCTTTCCTTCTGGCAGTTGAGTCCTTTCCTTATTTGCATGACAAAGTTCATATTATTTGACGAAATCTTAAAAGTTCTTTCTCATTTCACGCCAGTAATCATATTCTAAGGTATAGCAGAGGTTTCAGTCTGCACTGTGGTATCCTTTGTTGTCGATTTTGGTGATAACATATTCTCTAATAGTTATGCCATTGACTATGTGGCCTTTTAGGACATATAGACAATGTTTACCACAGCGAGTACTTGTATAGATCATTCCATTAAATATGTTGTCCAGTGCAAGGTTACCACATTTGGTACTATCCAGAGCTTTGGAATAGACTGGGTCATAATAGTATCCTGCTATCATTTGGCTTCGGAAAGATGAGGTTAACTCATCCATAATTGATCTAATATCTCATTTATCCTCCATGAGATATCCTCTTATTGGCTCAATTAGTTAGTTTTCTTCTTCAAAGGTTTTATAGAACTGTCAACAGTATTCAGAAATTGTTAGTAGTATGACAGAAATGATAGTTTCATTATTGTATACTCACAAGAGTCTACCAAATAGTGATCATAAATCTATTAGAGAAAGAGAAGATAGGGGAGCTTATTGTAGAGCATGCAGGTAAGAGACTGTTTTCAAGTTAGAGGCTGCTTCTTCAAGCTTTTCGAGGCCTTGGTATCTCCTTTCGATAGGTGTTTCAAAGATAGTAGGTACTTGGGACTTTACATTAGCATCGTTAATCATTTTTTGTTGTTTAATAGTATGGTATAGTCGCAGGAATTTGTTAGTAAACTTAATTTCAGTCTGTGTGTCAGACAGTCATCAAGGTAACAGTGGGACCAATAGAGGGTTCTTTGTTCAAGCTCTTAAGAAGGAGTACTGCAGAGACTGCTGTCATCTTTCTATTTGTAATTGATATCTTTTCCTCTTTCCGTCCCAGTGACTCTAGACATAGTATAGGAGAAAGAAGCAGAGAGAAAGGTTGTACTGGCTGTAGCCATTGTCAGTTCTTCTTCATAGGAGGTATCATCTGAACTGGCTTTGCTTTGTCTAGTCTGATTATAGACAAGTAGAGGGTCTGGAGGTTCTTGGTTTTTATAGATACAGAAGAGAGTGTCAGTTAAATAGTTGGTTCTTCCAAGTGTGTAGCAGATTTTTGCATCGTATTTGCTGATTTCTCGTATCTATCGTATTCTTCTTCATTCAGGAATCTTGTCTATTTTCAGATTAGTAAGAAGCTGGTGGTCGGTAACTATGATGAAGGTATTTTCTATCAAGATGTGGTTAAAGGCGGCAAGAGCATCAATTACTGCATAGGCTTCCTTGTCTGTGGTTCTATAGTTCATTTGTGAGTTAGTAAACTTTCTGCTGTGTAATGCAGCTGGTCTTGCTAATTCATGTAAAGGTCTCTGGCCAACCTATACTCCAACTTCAATATTAGACACATTAGTAATCAGCCATATCGGTTCTTATTTACAGTAGTCGATAAGCTGTATAACATTAGCATTTTTGATTAACTCCTTAATTTTGTGAAAGGCTTGGTTATGAGTAGGAGTCTAAACAAATTCTGCATTACCAGTAAGGTGTATAAGTGGGGTGGTCATGGTAGCATGGTATCGTAGAAACTGAAAGATATAATTGACAAGTTTTAGGTATCGTATGAGCTTCTTTTAATTTCTGGAAGTTGTCTATTCCATCAAATAAAATATTTTTCCAGAAGTAGCATGTATTTCTTTATCATTTATAACATGTCCTTGAATATCAAGACTGTCTGCAAATAGGACAAACTTGTTTTTGCTAGCATAGAATTTGGCTTCTCTTAATTTAGTGCAAACTAAACTGATATAATATGCATGTTCTTCCTCAAAGTTTGAGTAGATTAGGATATCGTTGATTTATACCAATATAAAGTTGTAGAGGTGTTCACTTAGCAGGTTGTCTATAATTTGCATAAAGGTGGCAGGCACATTCATGTCACCTTGTAATATAACTCGGCTAATGAAGCTTCCAAAGGAGGTTTTGAAATTGTTGTAGCGCTCACTTTCCTTATCCAGTCAAGTTTGGAAATATGCATTGCTTAAATCAATATTGCTTTGGAATCTCTTTCCCATCCAACTACATTCAGGATTTGAGTTTGGTTAGGGATAGTGGAACTGTCCATAACTGTGTTCTCATTCTGTAACTTGAGGTCAACTAGAGGGAGGATTCTTTTGCCATCTGCTTTGAGTTGGATAAACATATGTGCACTACCTGATACTTCTGCTGGGTAGATGATTCCTCTTCTTTGGTTCTAATTTATCTACTCATATAATGGGTTCTTGTAGGCGTCTGGAATGGAGTAGGTTGGTTGGTTTTTTAGATTAGAGGAATCCTACAGGTGAATATAGTGGTTAACTTCTCTCAGTGAGAGTAGTTCCTCTGAAATTTGGTCCAGAAATACATCAGAGTATTCATCTAATAGGCATTGGGCAGTTGCTTCACAAACAGCAGCTCAGTGTTCTCCCCTTGTTACTTTACGTGAGACTCTGATCTTCTGTTCTTGTTAGGAATACCAGAACCCAATACCTAGAGACCACCCTAAGTAGGGTAACCCCACTTGGAATCAGAATCTCTGGTCTCCAACACCCCCCTCCAGCTCCCTTACGAGGCCCGTGCGTCATCATATATATCAATCTCAGTTGCGTCCTGTAACTACATTACCACAGAATGGAAGGTGTTAGAATAACACTGTATACGTCGCCACCGTCCGTCCGACCAGATCCTGTTCGCAGGATTTATGAGAGGGGACCTTCGGTTAGGCCTGGGAAGTGGAACGGAGTAATTCCGTCAACTACTCAGAAAGTTACTAGGCTTCAAAGGCACAACACCTTTGGAATAGGCCGTAAGTAACAGGACGATTTCGCACAATGAGATAGTATCAAATAGTAAAGGATCTCTACTAGAGACCAATACAATTGCATACACCAGAAGAGTCTAGAACTCCAAAAAACACTACCAAAGAAGTCAACGAACTTCACGGAGTGTTGCAACTGGGTTTCAGAACACGTTGTAATCATGGGGTGATTCTCAAATACGATGATGGTTACTGAAACCTACTACCCAAAGAACAACCAAAGGTTGCCAACCGAGGTATTAATTACCAGTTTAGTGGAGTGGCTTCCTGCGAGTGAATAGGAAGTCATCCAAAGAAAATCTATCGGTTGGGTATGGAGTTACAAAGGATTGGAATCAAATGACCTACGATGGTTATAATAATGACCACCTTTGCAGATATAGCTGTGAATAAGACTGATCATTTTATCAATGGCGAAGACAATTAGAGCCAACTCAGTTCGACTTGAGAACTAGGCTATAAGTCTAAGGACTCTGCTAATCGAGATATTACTATTGGGGACAGTATGTTTCCTAAGAAGAAATATCGCAATTATCGAAGAGGGTGTGATGGTTTTCAGGGTCTACAGGTGTTCGCACCTTGGAAGAAAACTCGACATTGTGAAATACAGTTGAAGAAGTACATAGTTGTATGATAAATAGATGTAGTCCACAAACACTCAGACGCGGAATATAAGCATCGAAGTGCCTCCCAAGCTTTAGACATCATTAAGCAATAGAGAAGAGACCTTAACAATATAATATTGTTTTTACGATTCTACCCTACCTTACCTACTTTACTTCGCTCCTAGTAGTCATAAACGAAACAAGCCAAGTCCGAGCCTTCCTAGACAATCTCCGTCTACAAAAATCGAATCTCGATTGGCCTAGATAATCTTGAAGTTTATCAAGTTGTTTCCGCCTAACAGTTCTGGAAACTCGATAGTAGATTCTCTGCATTTGATGGTAGCTTTATTGCGGCTTAGAAATGGTATTCCAATCAGGGCATCGTATTTAGCTAGATTTTCTAGTAGCATTTTTTGTAGAAGTAGGGTGGCGGATCCAAGCTGAACAGTTGCACTGCAGGTTTTGAGACTTGTAGACCAAGATTTCTTTACTGCCATATTGACTGGTATAGGTTGGCTAAGATCTTGTGTTGGGAGTCCACGAGCTGAGATAAAGTCATTACTGATCATGTCTTTTCCAATTGTACCAGTATCAAAAAGGACTCAAGCCTTTTTGCCCTTAATCAGGATTGTTCCTTCTAGATCTGTGAGGAGTTTAAATGGTAAGAGTAGTCAGAAATTGTTACATTCTACCTCAATATATCTAATGTGTATTTCCTCGTACCTGCTAGATTGGGCATCATCACTATCACCTTCAATATAGTTGATTGATACCTCTTGTTTGATCACTTTTCCTTTACCCTTCTTAGTCGGACAATTCTTTACCATATATCCAGTTTTTCCACATTCAAAGCATTCACCCTTCTGACATCTTGATTCTTTCGTAGATTTTATTTTCTGCTTGAAAGATTGAGGTATTTCTTTATTGGTATTGTTAGAGTACTTGTGTCAAGGTTGCCTATTACTACAAGAAGCCTGAGTTTCATATGCCTTAGTTTCATAGAGAATAGTATCCTTCCATTCAGTTCTTACAATTATGGTTGCCATGTCATTGCCATCTTCTTCTAGTGGTTCGACTTCTCGTTGGAGGATTGAGTGCATGGTATTATAGAATTGTCACCTTATGATTTATCCCAAGTTGTCTCCAGGCTTTATCTGATCTTTGTACATCTGGAGGTTCCTTGCTATGTCTGTGATTCTTTTGACATGTAATCCATTAACATAGTGAAGCTCATTGAACTTTTTGTATATGACATTGTTAGTGATAATGTCAACGACCGGGATTCAGGACATCACCAGGATCCAGGATAGACTGCTTGTCAACAGGCACCAACTATGGAAATCAAATAACTCCACGAATTGAAGGCCAAAAAAACTATAAAAAAAACATTCAAAACAACTGGAAGCAATTGTCCAAAATAAAAACATTGTAGTTTGAGGAATCTAAGCCTTATACTAGCTGTATTAGCCTCAAGCAAATAGGATTGATAGTGTGAGGGAGAAGACCTACGAAGAAAAAGAAAAAACCCCCCAGGAGAAACTTCAAGGCTTGCGAGACTGAAGAGTCATATAAAGAGACTAATCGGGAAGTCGGTATGATAAGTGTGGTGAATGAGGACTTTCCTGCCTGAGGGAGGTGGTTGGTGCAATGTCAGCATCTGAGGAGGACATCCAATTGCTCTCTTTACTGTCATGATGAATATCGCTAGAAATACTCTCCTGAACATAAGAATCCAGGATTATTTCTGGATTATTATCGATAATCAAATGGTGCAGAGGTTGCAATTTTACTAGTCAGACGGCTTTTTTTTTTTGCTCTCCAGGAGGTTTCATGGTCTTTTTAGCAGTGGACCAGTTGATCTTATCCGAGTCTTTCTCTAGCCGTATATCTCCTAGCTTTATGAGATCACCACCTGTAATAATCCGCGCCTCGGTGAGCTTTCTTCGATCCATTTTGTTGTAAACCGATGTGATCCCTTGCAGCCTTTTTGATTGTTCTTGGTACAGTTCACGGTATGCAATCTCTGTTTCCAACTAATGTCCAAGCTCTTGCATAATAACCTTAACTCATGTTATCATAACTTGTGAATCTTTGACCTTTGGCCCAGAGTCCTAAAGTGACAGAGAACTGATCCCACTGTCCAGTAGATATTTAGCAGCTTGAACACGGCATTGGATGTCCTTGCTTTGGTGTGGTGTTGAAAGTAGACGCAAGGTATCACGGCAGGACACATATAACTGGTACAGGTACACAGTTATTGGTTTTGTTTTATGTTTTGTTTTAAGTATCACTTTGATACTTGGTTTATTTTAAGTATCATTTGATACTTGGTTTTGTTTTATGTTTTGTTTTAAGTATCGCTTGGATAGTTAGTTTGTTTTAAGTATCATTTAATACTTGGTTTTGTTTTATGTTTTGTTTTAAGTGTCGCTTTGATACTTATTTAGTTTTACCAAAGTGTATCGATTGATACCTTTGATTAGTTTCGTTCATGCTAGACATGAACAGATTTGTGTATTTAAAGACTGCCTGGTTCTACCATAGAAAAGGCAGACTTCGACAGACAGTATCTCAACATACTTGGTTGAACGGTTACTTCTTTGTTCCTTAGTACACCTCCAAAGCCTCCTTTAGTTCTCAGCTCTCACCTACTCTCTGGAAGAGCAGGCCACCTGCCAACTATCGTATCTATTACCGATAATGTGTTTAGCACCTTACGAACACATTACATTTTTTTAACCTTAGCAAGTGGTTAAGAACCTGTCCCCAGATTTAGGCCTGATCAACCTATCAATATCCACCTCAGAATACTAGCGGAGAGAAGCAGCAGAATCACAGCACATTCGGCTTCGTCTCAAATCCAAGATAGAGTCTTTGATGACCAGGAGTGGGAAGCAAATCCTACGACAATACCTTACAAGAAAGAAACAACCCCGGTGCTCTGCTAAGGAGCCGGGCAAACCTGCAAACCTGGAAGACACATAACCTCCTGGAGAATTCCCTTCTACTCCAGCAAAGAAGCCTTTCTTTAAACCTCCAATTGACCTCGAATCCAGTAGCGAATCAGACATGGCTAGCAAAGGAGGAGGGCCCTCTGGAGGAGGAAAATCTCAGGCTAGGCCTGAAGAAGAGGAAGTACCTACAGCATTTGAACCTCCTAAGTTTAAACTCCACCTCCCAGCAAAGTTTACAGGAGAAGGAAAAGACCGCAAACCTGAAGCCTTTGACCGATGGGTGACGGAACTCACACACTATCTTCTCCTGCAAGGGAAAGATGTGGAAGACCCTACAACCGGACAATACATTGGATCATTCTGTGAAGGAAAGGCAACAGAAGCATACCACCAATGCTATAAGAATTACGGTGGAAATGTGAGATTAAGAGGATCTACAGTCCTCGATTATCTGAAAGGACGATTCCAATCCTCTATTACCAATGACCTCCTATACAACAAATTCAACCAGCTCCAGCAAGTTAATGAAATGCATGTCAAGCGGATTACAGATATAGCTATGGATCTATTGATGTATCAGGACTGAATAAACAAAGGAAGCATTTCCAAATACATCCTTAAGGGATGATTCTATGATACTATGCATCCTACCCTCTGACGAGAGGTAGAACTACTCGAGGAAGACGACAACAATATTGCAACAATAAGTGCAAGAGCAGAACGAAAGGACGCCATCCTCTATGAGACCAAGGCATACAAGACACACACATCCTCTAGCAGGAATAGCCAACCACGACACAAACCCTCCAGCAACTCTGAAGACGACACCCCTCGGGTTTTCGAGAAGAAAACCAAACTCTCGAATGAATCGAGATGGCAGAAAGGAGAATGTTTTGAATGTGGAAAAACAGGACACATGGCAAAAAACTGTCCTATGAAGAAGGGGAAAGGAAAGGTGATTAAACAAGAAGCATCAGCCAACAATATTGAGAATGATAGTGATGATACCCAATCCAGTGAATATGAGGAGATCTATGTCAGATATATCGATGTGGAGTGCAACAGTGCCCGACCTCTGGCTACATTTAAAGCACACACCACCCTCGAAGGTACTATTCTAATCAATGGCTAGAAGGCTCGAGTCCTATTCAATACAGGCACGATCAGAAGAGACATGATCAGCAATGCCTTTGTCTGTCCATAGACTCCTAACTCGAGACCTTAACCAACCCATACCAGTCAATATGGCAGTAAAGGGATCACGATCCACAAGCCATAAAACCTGCAGTGCAACTATTCGACTTGGTTTTGCCATCCTACCCCCCCAGGAAATGCTAGTCGGAATCTTAGCCAAATATGATGCCTTGATAGGGATGCCCTTCCTGAATCGCCACAAAGCTGTAATCAGGTGTGGGGAATCAACCATCGATTTCCCAGATCAGAAGGTCAGAGGTTCCTGCAAGCCAACAAGCGGAGAATACCAAGCCGCAGTTTGTGAAGCAACAGCCCAACACCTATTGGATGAATACTCTGATGTTTTCCCTGATCAGATTTCCAAAGAACTACTGCCTATGACGGAAGTGAACCATCACATCTGTCTTCAAGACCCCTCTAATCTTAAGAACCAACCTACCTACTCTATCCCTGATGCATACAAAAGCCCACTATATGACTGGATCAACCAACAACAAAGAAGAGGAGTCATCTTCCGAGCAGAAGCCCTAGGTGCCGCTCCTATGTTTGTTCAACCTAAAGCAGATGGCAAAAGAATCCACCCCTTGGTTGACCTCAAACTACGGAATGATAATACGGTTATGGATAGCTCCGCTATCCCAAACCAAATCCAAATCCTGAATGCAGTTGGACAGGCTAGATTCCGAAGCAAGATTGACCTAAGCGATACCTACTTCCAGACAAGGTTAGATCCAGAAGGTGAACTCTACAACAGTTTCAAAACACCCTTCGGATGCTTCATTAGTTGAGTTATGTTGCAAGGTGATATGAATGTACCTGCCACCTTTATGCAAATTATGAAAAACCTCCTACGCGAATCCCTCCACCATTTTGTCTGAGTTTATATTGATGATATTCTCATCTTCTCAAACACCAAAATAGAACATGCCTACCATATAGGTTTGGTTTGTACCAAACTAAGGGAAGCTAAATTCTACACTAGCAGAAACAAATCAATCTTGTTCGCCGATAAACTCGATATCGTAGGACATGTTATAGATGACGAAGGAATGCATACAGCACCTGGAAAAATATCCTGTTTAACAGAATGGACAACACCCTGGAATCAAAAGGAACTCATGTGATTTCTAAGACTAGTTAACTATATCTCCCAGTTCCTACCACGCTATGCCTCTATGACAGCACTGCTCACAGACCTTACTGGCAATGCAGAATTTGTCTGAACCCATACTCATGATCAAGCCTTTACCAACATTAAAGAATTGATTAAAAACGCCAATGTTATACAACCTATCGACTACAGTAAACCAGAATCGATATGGCTGATTACTGATGCATCGGATGTTGGAGTTGGAGCATGGATTGGACAAGGAGCCTCTCACAAAGCGGCAAGACCAGCGGCATTACATAGCAGGAAGTTTACTAATTCGCAGATGAATTATGGAACAACAGACAAGAAAGCCCTTGCTGTGATTGATGCTCTTGCCACATTCAACCACATCCTGATGGGCAATACCTTCACCATTATCACCGACCACCAGCCTCTTACTAACCTTAAAATGGAAAAGATCCCTGGAAGGAGAAGAACGCGATGGATAGCAGAAATCAGCAAATACGATGCAAAAATCATCTATACCCCTGGAAGAATGAACTATTTAGCTGATGCTCTCTCCTGCCTATACCAGAACCAAGAACTCACAAACTCACCTTTTGTTTATGACCACACAAAACAAAGCAAAGACAGCATTGACGACATCTCCTATGAACAAGAACCTTCAATGGCTACTGCCAGCTCTGCTGCTCCCTCCTATCCTTTCTCTTATACTATGTACGGAGCTGCCAGAACAGAACGAGGAAAGGACATTGATGATGAATGGAAAGACAATTGCACCCTCTGCAGCACACCTCCTCATGAACTTGAACAAAGCAGACTCCACTGGTCTCACTGTTACCTCGATACTTGTCCCTTTCACCAGACTGAAATTAAATTCGGCAACAGATACCAGCGACCGTATTATATGTCTACTGACGATTCCAAAAACATCAGCTTCCACACTACAGAAGAAGCAGAAGAGATGATCGATGAGGATGGATCGACCCAACCTCCGATTACTTTTAATCCTGTCCCAACACGACACCAAGGTCTCGAAGAACACGAACAAGCAGCAGCCCACGTGGATGCAATATCCTACCTATACCCTCCGCAGTCAGCTCCGCCATCCTCTTCCCCCATACCTGACTCACGACCACTGTATGGTAGACTCTTACAAGTATACAACAATGAAACCATTGTTTCTGTCATGTCTCCCACAATTCCTGAGCATCGCCGACAGATCTATAAAATCTTGGAAGAAGAGAAAGCCCCTATTGAACCGACAAGAGGATCCCTAATTGAGGACGAACGAGATGTTAGATCAACTACAGAAGAATTAACCTCCTTGTTCCAAAGCCAAATGATAGCAGGATATCGCCATGACCCAATCTACTTCAAAGCTATGGATAGCTCCAGACATGGAGACCTTGCCCCTTACAACATATCCAACAGAATGGTCTATACCAGCACCCGTTATGGTGAATATTGCTTATACATCCCGAAAGGCCATATGTTCAATGGAATGACTATTAGGGAATATGTCATCACCGAAATCCACAACAAAGGACACCATAGTGTGGACCCCAACCTCCAATATGCCTTAGAATATATTTACTGGCCTGAAATGAGAAAGGACCTCTGCGATTTTGTCAAACAATGCGAACTCTGCCAGGCAAATAAGGAGCGAACACAACTACCTGAAGGGAAAGCACCGACCCTCTAACTACCATGTGAAATATTCGAATTCTATGCCATCGATTTTGCAGGACCATTCAACAAGTCCACCATATATGACACTATCTTGGTAGCTGTGAATCGATTTTCTGGATAGACATGGCTCATACTAATGAAGGTTACCGATTCCTCCAAAGACACTTGGAATAACTTCCAACGTTACCTATTTACCCCCCCATGGGTACCCCTTACCTATTGTCAGTGATGCTGATCCCCATTTTACCACCAGATTCTGGAAGCAAACCTTGACCTGTCTCAGAATCAATCATATTATGGCTACCCCTGGACATCATGAGACTAATGGCCAAGCAGAACGAAAAATCCGCAAAGTCAAGACCAGAATTAGGAACATAATCAATGAACAACAAACCAACTGGAAACCAGCCCTCGTTGAGTGGGCCGCATATATCAATGCTGGATTTTTATACACCTTGGAAATGTCTCTATACAAGGCAATCTTCGGCCGTCAATACCCTCTCCTACCTACAACTCTATTTAAAAACTCCTCAGTCCCTACCTCCAATGACCACCTAAACCACCATCAAGCAATTCGGAATGATGTCTTCCAAGCCGTTAAAGCTGCCCAATTCTGAAGCACCACTACTGCTCAGAAGCGACAATGCAAACATGTCTCTATTCCACCAGGTGATATGCTCATGGTATATGGAAACATGTTCATTACTAAGGTTGGACGCAGCAAGAAATTACAACCCCGATGGCGAGAACTTTTCAAGATCTTATCCTTTAACAAGCATACAGAAAACTACACTGTCCAGATGGATGGACACATGTACCGCTGCAATACTGCAGTCTTCCACGCCTCTGCTGTCAAGCGATTCCACCCAAATGACAACTCCAAGTTCCCTGAAGGAACCCACTCTCGACCTGCACCTATCATCATTAACAAGAAAGATGAATGAGAAGTTGAAGAAATCCGAGACCACCACCTTTGGTATGGAAATGATCAGTTCCTAGTCAAATGGAAAGGATCTCCAACAAGCGAAAACAGCTGGGACCCACTAGAAGAACTAGAGCACCCTATGGATATGGTGAACGAATGGTGTAAAGAAAACATGCCAAATGAATCCCTCCCTCCAACGATCAATTACATCACAATGTGCTGGACACCAATGATGACTGAGACGGAGCGATGGCAGATGGAACTTGAAGCAAGGGATGGGTTTTGGACACTGTACTTTCAGTCGGAATTCGAAAGCAGTGATGAGGAAAATCAAGCTATAGAGCAGGCTCTCGACAACCTTTTCTGATTACCATCCACCATCCGAATACCATAACAATGTCACACTATGTGGAACTCAATGTGAGGCTATGACAACAGATTGTTGGACTGTTGTTGAACCGCGATGTTATCCAACTTGAAGACTTCTTCGACATCCTGTGGATCGACTACTGTCCTGATTGCAACAACGCTTGGGTTGATGTACAGCATGAATCTGGTATTCGTGACTACTGTGATTTACATTTCTTGGAGTCTAAATGTTTTCTCAGGATTTCTTCATGTGCCTGTTGTGACACTTGCGATGATGAAGAAATGGCGGAAATTGAAGCCTTTGATTTCTCAGACTCCACTGTTGATGATTATTAGGTTTTGTTTGTTTAAACAGTTGTTTTGTTTTGGGGAATGTAACCAGTATGGGTACTCGGTTATTGGTTTTGTTTTATGTTTTGTTTTAAGTATCACTTTGATACTTGGTTTGTTTTAAGTATCGTTTGATACTTAGTTTTGTTTTATGTTTTGTTTTAAGTATCGCTTTGATACTTGGTTTGTTTTAAGTATCATTTGATACTTGGTTTTATTTTCTGTTTTGTTTTAAGTGTCGCTTTGATACTTATTTAGTTTTACCAAAGTGTGTCGATTGATACCTTTGATTAGTTTCATTCATGCTAGACATGAACAGATTTGTGTATTTAAAGACCACCTGTTTCTCCAATAGAAAAGGCAGACTTCGACAAACAGTATCTCAATATACTTGATTGAACGGTTACTTCTTTGTTCCTCAGTACACCTCCGAAGCCTCCTTTAGTTCTCAGCTCTCGCCTCCTCTCTGGAAGAGCAGGCCACCTGCCAACTATCATATCTATTACCAATAATGTGTTTAGCACCTTGCAAACATGTTACAATACAACTACCAGTACTATTTTTCCAAGTACCTGCCTTGGACATAATGGCCAGATCCCAGCCCCCTCAAATGCCTTGCAAATGTTGGAAGAAGTAAATGTCTTTTCCCATGCATTGGCTACTATTTGAATAAATAAAGACTTTTTAATACCGGTTCTAGTTGAATTATGACTTGATCTCTCATACTCATCCACCTCTTGTCCATAGTAGTGCTGGTAGGGTGAAAACAGGTCAACATCAAGTGGCTGAATAAGATGTGTACTGTGTGATGGTAGACATAAAAGAAGGATATTATGATCAACACAAAAGCGGGCAAATTGGTAGGTAATATGTGAAACATGACCATCAATGATGAGAAGCCATGTTAACCCTCCAACCAAAGCTGCTGTTTGCAGTTCAAAAATATTCTGCAACCACATTTCATCCAATCTATCATCAATCCAACTCTTTGGAGAATAGCTAAAAACATAATCCTTCTCCCGAGATGTACGGTTTTTGTGCCATCTCAAATACTTTGCTGTATCATGGTAAATTACCAATGGTGAAAGTGCGAATCCAGCCACACTTATTGTCTCAGCTATCATGACCAATTCATGACCTCTATCATGAGTGACATTTTGATTCCTTCTTACACATTGACACAGGACTCTAGCTCGTACTGCATGACCAATTAATAACCCGTTTTCATCCATGTTAAAGATTTGAGAAGCTTTTAGACTATGCTGACAGA
This sequence comes from Tuber melanosporum, assembly GCF_000151645.1. Classification (NCBI taxonomy): domain Eukaryota; kingdom Fungi; phylum Ascomycota; class Pezizomycetes; order Pezizales; family Tuberaceae; genus Tuber; species Tuber melanosporum. Next base: position 182,350 of record NW_003299152.1, on the reverse strand, counting down.
TAAGCCGTACTAGTTTTGCAAAAAAGTCCTTAATCAGGCGGGGATCATTGGCTTGAGTCCTCTGTCGTTCTAGGCTAGAACTGTATTTTACTGCAATCGATGGGTTTCTGTCCAGGAAGCGAGAAATCCACTTTTGCCGTAAAGGTTTCGTCTCGCTGCCTAGTCACTTTACCTCCAAATGAATTGCCATATCACGAACTATATCCAATCTACGTGGAAACCCTCGATTATCCATATCAAAATACCATTTAACTATCGCCTTCTCTTCTGCCCCCATCAATCTCTTCTGGCCTGCATGAGCCTCCCTTCAGCTCCCTCAGGCCCCAGAAAGCCTGTAGTATAGGATTGTTCAGGGTACTCCAAATATCTCCACCACAGCACCAACTCCCCCTTCCAATCCATCACGAACAGCCTTTATTGCTTTTTGGAGCTGAATTTCCGTCTATCTTCTTGTCGAACCTTTGTTTTCCTCATTATTGTTGTTTTTTTTCCAAATTTGAAGGTTTACTCAGCTAAACAGCCAGGTTGTACTACCCCGCATCTCCCTCTCAGAGCACAAAAAGCAAATCCCGCTTCCACGTGACATCCCACTTCCCTATCGGATATGTTAGAGAATTGGAATCGTCTCTTGAGGTAGTCAAGAACAATTGATCTTCTCAGTCTTGGGTTTCTTCCATATTCCGTGTAGCATTGGTGATATGCATCCATTGTCTTTCCCTCGCAGAATGATCCTATGTATAATCCCGGTGTTGGATTCTCCACATCTATCTTCTTTAAGAAAAGGTAATGTGTAAGCTCAGTTGCACGTCGTTCATAAGCTTCGGGTTTAAGGTCTTTCCCTTCTCCTGTAAATTTGAGCGGTAGATGGAGTTTGAATCCAGGTATGTCAGGTATATCAAATTCTTCTTGGCTTTCTTCAGGGCATGATCTTGATGGTCCTCCTCCTGCACTAGCTATATCGGAGTCACTGCTAGTGCTGGGGTCATCTGGAGGTCCAATAGTAGGTTTCTTCACTGGAGTAGGTAGGAACTATCCCGAACGCTGAGGTGCTTCCGTTTTTGTGGATTGTTCTGGTTCTTGCTCTGCCTGGCTATATCTTGCAGGCTCATCACTCTCAGGGTATTTAGCAGAGTGTCGGAATTGTTTCTTTCTAGTAAGGTCTTGCCATGGAATCTGCTTCCTACTCCTAGTCATCAATGACACTATGTTGGTATCAAGACGAAGCCAAATGTAATTTGATTCTACTGCTTCTCTCTACTAGTGTTCTAAGGTGGACCTCCATAGGTTGATCAGGCCTAAGTCTGGTGACAGGTTCTTAACCACATGGTAAGGTTAAAATAATAAAATGTGTTTGCTAGGTGCTAATCACATTCGCTAGGTAAGGTACAAGTGTCAACAAATAGCCTACTCTACCTGAGAGGAGGCGAGAACTGTGATCTAAAGGAGGCATCAGGGGTGTACTGAGAAGACTAAGAGTAACCGTTCAATCAAGTATATTGATAATACTATCTGTCAAAGTCTGCCTTTTCTATTGTGGAAACAGGTGGTCTTTAAATACATATATCTTGTTCATGTCTAGTATGAATGAAGCTAATCAAAAGTATTAAGCAATACACTTTAGTAAAACTAATTTAAGTATCAAACGATACTTAAAACAGAACATAAAACAAAATCAAGTTTCAAAGCAATATTTAAAAAAACAAAATATAAAACAAAACCGAGTATCAAATGATACTTAAAACAAAATATAAAACAAAACCAAGTATCAAAGCGATACTTAAAATATAATATAAAACAAAACCCTTAACCAAGTACCAGTACCGGTTACAGAAAAGATCTCTTTATGTACAAACCTACCAAAGTTAGAACATCTTTGAAGCCTAGTAACTCTCTGAGTAGCTGACCGATTTACTCTGTTCGACTTCCCAGACCTAGTTGAATGTCCCCTCTCATATATCCTGCAAACAAGATCTGGTTGGAGGCACAGCAGCTATGTATATATTGTTATTCCTACACCTTAAATTCTATAACATTATAGTCATATGAAGCAACTAGGATTAATATGTATGATGATGTATGGGCCCTGTCCGGGGGCCAGAAGGGAACGTTAGAGACCAGAGTTTCTTATTCCGGATGAGGTTACCCTACTTAGAGCAGGTTTTGGGTATCGGATCATGGTACTTCTAACAGTTTTAAGTATCGTTTAATACTTGATTTTGTTTTATGTTTTGCTTTAAGTATTGTTTTGATACTTGGTTTGTTTTAAGTATGGTTTAATACTTAGTTTTGTTTTATGTTTTGTTTTAAGTATTGTTTCAATACTTACTTTGTTTTAAGTATCGTTTGATACTTGGTTTTGTTTTATGTTTTATTTTAAGCATTGTTTTGATACTTGCTTTGTTTTAAGTATCGTTTGATACTGGATTTTGTTTTATATTTGATTTAAGTATCATTTTAATACTTGATTTGTTTTACTAAAGTGTATCACTTAATACCTTTGAATAGATTGATTCATACTAGATATCAACAGATTTGTGTATTTAAAGCCTGCCTAATTCCACAATGGAGAAGGCAGACTTCAACAGACAGTATTTCAATATACTTGATTGGATGATTACTCTTTAGTTTTCCCAGTACACCTTTGAAGCCTCTTTTAATTCACAACTTTTACCTTCTCTCTGGTAGAGCAGGCTACCTGTCAACTATTATACCTTATCCTGAAACATGATTAGCACTTTGCAAACACCTTACACCCTCGGTGGGCAATACTGCTAGGTCGAGTATGCAATCTCTTAGGTTGCCGACCTCAAACCTCAATATCTCTTGATTCAACTGACAGATTTCTATCCAGTAACCTTCCTCGTATAGAGGAGAAGCACTTCTATAGGATAGAATCTTAACCCTTCTATTGGAGGCTCTTGTTTATCATGCAGGGAGTCTTGCAATTTCAAGTAGTTTTGGTAGAAAATAACAATACCAGAAATAACTTTTTTTTCACAACTGGAGTTGAACACATGACCTCCAGAAAGATGTTACATGATATTTCCATTGTACTAGCCACTTATATGGTGTTATTTTGACATCTTTAATTCCATGGCATTATAGTCATGGGACACATATAAGATAGATATGTATGATAACATGTGGGCCCCGTAAGAAGACCAAAGGAGGGGTGTAAAAGACCCACGATTCCTATTACACGTAGTGTTACCCTACTTAGAATAGTTCCTGGATATCGGATTCTTGTACTCCTAGCATATATAGAATAGTCAATAGAGATAAACATACTAACTAACCACTAGCTGGACCATTTTTGGGGCAGCTTTAGCTGCCCTATCCAGTAAAACAAGCTGTTAACAATCAACTAACTTAGCAATTAAGAAAACTAGTAAAAAACCAATATCATCTGTAAAGTGTAAGATAAAAACTCTTTTTACTATCTGCTACACTTTCATATATCATATGAGGCGGCATTATATTTGCCTGAATTAAGATATTACAGTACTGGTACTTGTACTATTTTTCAGAATTTAGTAACAACATGGAAGAAGAACATTGTCCTCTTAAAACTGCCTTACTAAGTCAATGATTATTTAGCATTATAAAGACTTTTGTCTAGTAAATTAGCTAATAAAAAATATAGATCTTATATACAAATCCTGTACATTCCATACTTAATTACTGCTACATTATTGCATATTCTTTCTTCTAACCTGAAGTTAAATTTTTCTAAATAGCTTTATAATTATTATAATATTATATAAGATTAAATACTGTAATCTTACCAGATTTCTGTAATTATTCATAAAGGACTCGTAATAATGACATAAGGGCTTATTGTATATAATTATCCATAACAGACACGGAGGCTATCCGTAAGCTATTAGGAACTGTTTAGTACTAACTCCAACTGTGTCATTGTTGCTGTATCACAGCCAGTCACTCGTTCTACGCTTTCCCCTCACTGAACCCCCCCAGTCGCTCCCAGCTGCATGGGACCGGAGATGGTGGATTTCAAGAGGTTTTATCGTATCATAGCCTAACTTTGATATTATTGTTACAACAACAGCCACAGTAAACTATTACCAATAGAAGAATGGCTAGACAAAACGACTAAAGGCCTGCTACATTGTTAAAAACCAGACCCCCAAATTTTCCTCCATATAACTCCAATTGTAACTTTGCATAATCTGGGCAGATATTCGGAGACACATTTCCGTGGCTTCATCACACCCAGTGTGCGGTAGGTTAGCCCGAGGATAACCTGCTCACAGTCGCCAAATCAGGCCCGTCAGTGGGGGGGACAATTCATCCTGTTCTTAGGTATAATCCCACCAGGTTCTTTCAGTGCATTACCGGTATCCACCAACCAAGAGTCAAAGATCACCATCTCAATAGTACCGTAATCCAAGCTTATTCACCAACTGTTGTTCCCTAGGCTCTAAGTTATCGTTATCTGCAGTGTGGCAGTCTGAACGTCAGTATGCCCAAGCACTATCAAGATGGATCATTCTACCACAGTTATCTAAGACAGGGCTTGTAGACATACCTATTATAGCAGCCCCCATACAAGTGCTAGTATCCAACCATTACGCTATGATAGCAGTACGAGTACTCAATCCATTGCTGCCCGCCCGGCACAAACCAACTGCGCCACCTCCAAAGTCCCCCTTCCTTATCCTACACCAGCAGCCCCCCCACGCACACACAAACTACCCATATTAGTAAACTCTACAAATCTGGTGTGAATCACCAGAAAACCCATCATGAGGGGCTCGCCCACACTCCTTGCTGAATATCAAGATAGCCATAAATTCCCGGCATCGCGCCTGGAGCCTGTTCCCCCAAGAGCCAAAAAAACCAGTAGCTTAACTCAAAGCCGAAAGGTATGCATGATGCATCCAACAAACTCCCAGATATTTAGCATCCCGGCTGACGCGACGGGAATAAGTTCGAAACCCACGGATTAGTCATGCTGAAAATGTGTGGTTTCGGAAAGGGTGGTCGTAGGGGTGTCGGTCAGAATTGCTGTTGGATGGAGCGGGAATGTTGATAGCGCATGGAACATACTACAATTGATAGTTAGGAGGAAAATTCGTGATTGAAATCAGGTATGATGTCGATACGGTTCAGAGAGTATGTGGGTGGTATCAGAGTATAAGGTGACATTATCTGCACTCCGCTATCTACTCGAGTACCGGCAGCTTTGCTTCCGGGATAGATGGACTCAGAGAGTCTTGCCTCTTAAAATCCTGAAATTTCACCAAGTGTTCCTTTCCAAGAACTATTATTGGGTTCAAGGCATCCCCGCCATTATAGAAGAGGACTCTTCTCTCAAGGCCTGAGGCTACATAGAGAATTTGCGATGGGCTGCTAGCCGAAACTAACCCTACGAGCCAAAACCCCACGCTCCGTTAACGCAGGAGATCCAGGGTAGGATGTTTGGATATGTTCGGATATGATAATATAGTCAACAATGGAAAGCCCCTAGACTACACCCCTTCTCGACCGATTTTCCCTCGGGGAGAAATATCCACTCCCATACCCACCGCGGTCCATGATTCAATCTAGCTGACAGAAAACACTTTACTCACGCTCCTGATTGTTTGCGCAAGAGAGCTTAATACAACAACATCATCATACAGCTCATTAGTATAATCGCATTATACGATACACCATCTATCATACAAACTACGAATCCCACCTGCATCCCGCGATTCTTTTTTCTAAAACAACGTATCTTCCTACAAGACAGTTAGCCACCCATTCGGAAATTTCCAAAAGCAATTGAGTAGAACATACATCTCTAAGATACTCCCCAACATCACTCTGCCTAAACGCTGTGATACTGGTGGGATCTAGCCTACGCACCTCATGCGTTGACCTCGCTGTAACTCCAAATCCCTACGATCACCACCGCTCAGATTAGCCCCCATTACCCATCTCTAGGGTACAGAGAGTACCATACTAAAGGCGTATCATTCATAGAATAGAAGACAACCCCCTGATGCTCAGGTGTATCCTCACTGATCCTCCCGACATGCGCCTTGAGTACATTATTCCCGTACAAAAGCGGCATCTCCCCATTCGGCTTCACCCACACCTTATACTTTGCGTGCGAGGCGATATGATCCAGCGCTGTGACATGCAGCTTAAACTTGCCCGTCTTTGTAAACTTGCCTAGGCAAGTGCCCAACGAGAGTAGGTTCGCCTTAGCGACGGAAGTGGCGAGGCGGGCAATTGATTCGCGGACGTAGTAGACTCGATCCTTCTGGACTCGGAAACAGTGAGGGTCGGTGGGACGGTCGATCAGGTGAGTTATGTTTCGGCCGATGTAGTTTGCGAGCTTTTCGAAGAGACGTTCGGTTTCGATGTCTGTTAGGGGACGCATTGTTCTACTATCGCTTGGTTGGTTCGGGAGTGTGTAGTGCTCGGTGAGCTTGGGAGTTTGTGAAAAATTCAAGTGCTCAACATTGAGGCTCTTCAGTTGGTGGGACTCTAGGGCAGGGTAACCCTTAGCTTGCTACGAAAATAATTTTCCGAAGAGCTTTTGTGGGCAAGTTTGGTGTCTAGCTCACCTTGCTTTCTGCTTGCTACGATACATTTACGAGCGTCTGTCAGAAGCAGCAACCACCAAATTCAAAATGGGGGCTAGCAAACGGAAGCAGGAGAAGACTCAATCGGCGACTACTCACAAGAAGCCGAGAGTTAGTGAGCCCAAAATCGAGAGCAAAACGAGCAAAAAATCTGTTCTTCCGCCACGAGTTGTCGAGAGTGACTCGGACGAACCGGATGAGGGGGGTGAGGAGGAGATTGGCAATTCCGATGAAGACAGTGAGGAAGAGTTTGGTGGAATTGAGGACGCAGACGAAGACGAGGAAATGAATACCGGCGACAAGGAGAAATCAAAAAATCCAGGGAACGGAGCAAGTGGATGTGAGTCCAAACCCGTCCGACGCCCTAAAGAAAGAACGAAACTAACAAATTACCAGCTTCAAAGTCGAAGGAATCGCACACGGAACAAAAGCGCCTCGCCGCCGAACGCAAACTCGCAAAACCCTATGGAGAAATCATCACCCGCAGCAAGCGCATCTGGGAGCAGTTGCGCCGGACAAAGCTCGCACCAGAGGAGCGCAAGAAGCTCATTGCTGAACTAGGCCAGTTGATCAAGGGCCGTGTGAACGGCCTCGTTTTTAGACACGACGCATCAAGAATCGTACAGTCTGCGCTGAAGTATGGGGACAAAACGACCAAGACGAATATTACCACCGAACTGAAGGGCAGTTATGTCTCTTTGGCGCAGAGTAAGTTCCTTTACTTCTTTCACCCCCCCCCCATTCCCCTAATGGCGTCAGTTGTAGCGGTACTAATTCATTGACTGAATTAAAAGGCAGTTATGGAAAGTACCTTGTTGTCAAGATATTGCACTACGGCACCCCCGAAAACAGGAAAATGGTGGTTCAAGAGTTCTATGGACACGTCCGGAAACTCACCAAGCACCGTGAAGCAGCATTAGTGATTGAGGATGTATTCCGAGAGTATGCAACACCCCAGCAGAAATCTGCGCTATTGCAGGAATTTTATGGCGTGGAGTTTGCAATTTTCAAGGTACACCATCCACACGAGTATCAAGAGGAAATGTCGGTTGTTGTTAATGTTAATTGGTCGATATAGGATTTGAAGCACAAGCCCTCCTTGAAGGAGCTCTTGGAAAAATCACCGGAAAAACGGACTGTTATAATGAAGAGTCTTTTCGACCAGATTCATGGTGTTATTAAGAAGGGCGCTACTATCTTCACCATCCTGCATAAGGCCATGCTGGAATACACGTTGAACACCCGGGCGGGAACAACAGAAACAACAGAATTCATGGAGCTTGTCAAAGAGCATGTCGCAGATATTGCCTTTACCAAAGACGGATCCCAAGTGGTCATTAGATGCATGGCCCTAGGAACCGCAAAGGTAAGTGATATATGACCTTGCCTATATATAACAAGTGGATACTCTCGCACACACGCATAAAGTCATCCCTAAGATATCATAGGCTAATGAAAATAATAACCAGGATCGGAAAGTTATGATCAAAGCCCTAAAGCCAGAGGCAATCTCACTGGCAAGAAGCGAGTACGGCTACCTCGTGCTCCTGTCAATCCTCGAGACAGTTGATGACACAGTCCTGGTAGTAAAAAGCCTGCTCCCGGAGTTCCAGAAGCGGCTGCAGGAGCTTGCTTGCGACAAGTATGGGCGCACGCCACTTTTGTACCCATTCTCGGAGCGTCACCCGAGAGTGGTGCCTCGGCCAGCACTTGCAGTTTTAGAAGAGATAGAAAAGCTCCGCGAGTCTACTAGGTATGGCACCTTCTCTAGACTTCCTTTTTTTCTCACTCTCCACCTCACTGCCGGTATGGTATGCCGGCGATGGGGGATACAATAACAAGACCCCTTGATATATACGTGTCTCGGAAGAAAGGAGAAACTTGAGGAAGAAACAAAATCAAGGGCTGACAAAATGCCCCCAAAAAAATCAGCAAGAAGGATCCAGCGACCCGCCAGAGTGAACTCCGAACTCACTTCTCCCAGCCGTTCCTACAGTGCATCGCCGAGCACGCAGAAGAACTAATCCGAGACTCTTTCGGATGCCAATTCATCACAGAGGTATTACTCGGTAGCACAGGTATGTCCGCCAATCCACCCAACCGGCACGAATCCCCAAACCCACAAGGCCAAACAAGCTTTTTGCCCGGGGAAAACAAGCAAGTATCCAGCAACCGGCTAACTAAACCGGAAAAAAATTCAGGCGATAAATCCCCCGCCCTACAAGCCCTCGCTAGCACCGCTGCCGGGAACCCAAAGACTGCAGACGACGGCGACGACCCACACGTCGTAAACACAGCTGCCGTCGGACGGATGTACAAGACACTAGTCACGGGCGGGCACTACTCTTCCAAAGAAAATAAGGTGATATGTAGGCAAACCCAATCCCCCCACATCCCTACTTCCCCGTAGGGTAAGACAGAAAGGACGGAAGGAAGAAGAAAATCAGGCTAAATACAAGACCTCCATAAACAGCAATCACCCCCCCATTGAATTTCCACTCCCTCCTGTGGGAGCAGATCCGCCCTCATGTCAATGCCTGGGCGGCAGGTGCGGGGTCGTTTGTCGTAGTAGCGCTACTGGAAGCTGAGGGATTCCCAGCGAGACAGGAAGTGGTTAAGGCACTCAACAGGAAGAAACTGCGCAAAGCGGCGGAGGAGGCGGGGAATAAAGGTGCCAATGTCATGTTGGGCATACTGGAGGAGGGAGGAGGAGGTGGAGGAGCGAAGGGGAGCGAGGCGAGTTGACGCGCTGTATGATAGCTGGCTCAGTTAGCGGTAGTATGTACAAAATGAAGTAAAAAGTTCTGCTGCTCGTCGAGGGTTTCACAGGACTATGATCTGTCTGACCTTCCGATCTACGTTCCACACGGGAATATACAATACCAACCTGTGCTATATGAGCACGGTAGATGTACTGTACACCGTAAGCATATGGTTACAACAACACACTCCCATCAGCTGCACATTACCGTACCTGTCCTCCAAAATACCACTCGAGTACTTACTGTATCATACCTCAACAGAGCTTATCAGCCACCTCTTTCCCCTCCCCCCCCCAACATAAGCAACTACACAAAAACCCACCCCCCTCCCCTCGCTAACGCCGAAAGGCCCGTCCGCCGCATCTTACCTAGGGCATACCCGTAACCCGTACGATATATATCCCAAAAGTTCATCCAGCCTATAAAGCGAACACCATGCACTCCCCCCACACACATGAGTACCGGTACAGTACTCTACAAGCCCCATCGGAACCCCCCGATATACAGTACAGTACCCACCCATGATACCAACCAACCAGCAAATCCGCATGTACAGTACAGTACTTGTTCCCGCCGCCGCAAGTACTTTATATATACGATACGACCACACCCAGCAGAAAAGAAAGAACAAAAAAATTATTTACGGTTACAGTACGGCACGGTACCAGATTGACATATCGTATCTGCGAAAAAGGTGGATTATAAAAATTACAATATGGAATGCGTAACCACTTCATAACTAAAATATAGTATTATATCATATTATCATATCATAGTAATCAGATTTCCCACACACACACACACTAGCACCTACTAGTAATTTACACACCTGTTCTTGGCTCGGATGGATGGATGGAAGATGCTAAAACTAACCTAACCTAACCTAACCTAACCTAACCTAACCTAACCCACACACTGGCACAGTACAGTACGATATGATACATACGATACAGTACATAACTTGTTAGACTACCCAACCAGGAGTGAGTGAGTGAGACAGATCGTATGTATGCAAGCTAGCACTGTGGATAGTAAGTGAAGTACCGGTATCATAACTGCACCGTACCTACTCGTACCTGTCAGGTCCAGAAAGACGGTCAGGTGAAGCTAAGCTACCCTAATCCTGCACTTCCCCCCCCCCACCACCACAACTGCAGGCACACATAACGCTTCCTCGGGCCAGGACCCGTCCCGTAAGGGGTTTTTTTGGTTCGTTCGTTCGTTCGTTCGTGGTTTGTGGAGTAATTGCTGACAAAGTGGTGTATATTGTTATTATTGTTATTATTATTGTTATTATTATTGTTATTATACGAAACAAGTTGGAGTATGATACCGGTACCGGGAGTGTCATATTGGTATGATACATACCAATTGTGAAAAGGTATATCGTAATTATAATGGATAGAAACAGACTTAGAGTAGTATCTTGGAAGCAAAAGGGGGAAGGAATAAAAAAAACATGATAATGTGTAGACTAGGGCACGAGGGGTACTGTACACTACTGTTAGGCACGGCATCCTTTTTCCAATTCTAGTTTTGATTTATTGTTCAGCCTCAGCCCCTCCATCCACCCCATGCCACAATATACTTGAAAGTTACTATCGTTGATTATTGTAGATTACACTATACTACGAGTACCGTGTTCCTCCCATTCATCCCATCCCAGCGAAAAGGAAAGGGGAAAAAAAAAATACTAAAAAAAAGCAACCTGTACTGTATAGTACCTACTTAATTATCCACCGGTACATCGAGTACCGGCACAGTACTAGTACTCCACTCACAAAAAGTGCAGAAAACTCGCCAATCATTTTCGAACCCGTCCATCCATTTGGCTTCCCCAAGTGCAAGCACGAGGACCCCACGGTGCAGGGGGCTCACCCTCCAGCTGCGATGGATGGATGGAAGGGGCAGAAAAAGAAACGAATCGAAATGACAAGGGAACGCCCTTGGATACGATACGATAAGGATACAATAAAGTATCATACTCGTACATACTATATAGTACTACCGGTGATGAATAAGAATGGTGATGGGGCGGAAAGAAGAAGAAAAAAACACTTCTCGGCTCACCCCTCACCCACTGTGCGCCCGCAACGCACGTAACTCACGGCACTTGCAGCAGAGTATGGTACTGTACAGTGCGAGTACAGTTCTGTGTGATACGGTCATGTATGAGTATGTAGGTGCTATGGTACAGAGGAGTACAAGCAGTGTACTCGAGTAAGCTCCACCATTCCTGCCCCACTTTTTATTTAGGAAATTCCCGTTTGCCCTTGCGAACAGCGACAAGATTGATGCTGTGGGGCGCTGCAATAACCAACCTCTATCCCTGTCGCTGATCTTCTGCTCTTCCTGAACCCGCCCAAGCCGGCTCGGCTCACTTCACACAACAGTCCAAAGGAAAATAATAATAACAAATAGATAGATAAATGAAAAAAGTGAAAGAACAAGAGCCAAGTCAGAATTTAGAGTTTTTTTTTGCTCTTTTACCCTGTTTCCACCTCCTCCTTGTTATTGCTATTGTTTACCTGCCAACCAGCCATCGTAACCGGTTGGATAGACGTGTGGTAAATATCCTGATATTAAGGTTGGCCCGTACTCCAATAATCTGGTAGCAGACCAACGTGGAGATAGAAAAACTAAACGAGAAGGAAATGGAAAGAAAGAGGTAAAAAAAAAAAAAAAAAAGTTAAATCATAATAAAACCTGCTCGACCTTTTCTCTTAAACAAAAAACCAGCCAGGTTGTGTGGAGCCTAATGATCCCCTCCCTAATTCTCACGTGTATTGCCGGCTTCTCGCTCGGACCAACGAGGAAGAACTCATAGGCGTTCATCAAAATCCAATAGCGTTGCGGTCATGAAAGTGTAAAAAAAGTGAAACAAACGCCGTAAAGTGCAAATGAGGGTAAGAAACGAATAGTAAGGGAAATAAAATGCAAAAAACCCAACCGTCCAAAATAGATGCAAATCGTCTTCCTTCTTCGCCCATTATCGTTGGGCCTCCAAGTCGACATCCGTAGCCGAGCTCCGGGACGGGCTACCGCGGCTCTTCCTATTCCTCTTTTGTAACCTTTTAGGTTTCTGTTTGGCCGGTTCTGAATCGGATGAGGAATCCGCCGGCACTTTGGATTTTGGCGTGGTTGGACCAGATTGATCGGCCGTCTTTGGGGAAGCGGAACCATCCGTGTCATCATTGCCCCCTGGCTTGGATAACCACGGACCGTCAAACATTGGCTCATCGCTCGCACCAGACGCTGGATCGGACAACCATCTTATCCGCTCAGGTCTCGCCGATGATCCAACCGTGACCGCAGGTGCCGGAAACTGAAGGCCATCGACCCCTGGCATTGCTGGTGGAATCGCAATATCCAAGGCATATACTCTGTCCGAAGTGGCCGGGGAATAATACGAGGAGGGAGACTCAGCCACAGGGTTACCAACAATCTGTGAATTCCTAAGCGTATCGCGACGGCGGGGGAGAAGCTGCCCGACCTCGGCTGCGTGGGACAACCGGTGCTCATGAAGGAGGGAGAGGTCCCCTTGCACACCCTCCGGCAGTGGCTGAGAAATTCGGTGCATTGTTGGCAGTATCGGCGTAGAATAGGTCGAGACTAGGCGTGGCTGTGCGGCTCCTACCATACTCTCTACACTAGAGTCAGATGCACGAGATGATCCCTCCGATATCTCATTCTCATCAACCGACGGTAGTGCTGGGGACCCCGGACCCTCCGGAGGGCTGGGGGTCCTGCTATGGGTCCGGTGGTGCCGTGATCCAGTGCTCCTACGATGTTCAAGCGCTGGCGAAGTCGTCCTGCCTTCCAACCTTGCCAAAGTATCCGGTATCGTAGTAGCCCTTGTAGGTGCACCGCGAACCCCGTCCAAGAATCCTCCATCAGCACCTTCTGAAAACGACCCTCTACCCAATTTCTCAGATGAGGATACGCGAGTAAGAGGCGGAGTCGGTGTAGCAGTCGAAGCAACGGAAGAAGCACTCGAGCGGATTGAAGACGCCCCAGAGTGATGTGTTGGGGACGGCATCGGTAGATAAGGACTGGGCTGGTATACCATTGGTCCTCCTCGTGCCATCTGTTTCATTGGAGCGGAAGTTCCATAGAAGCCCTGTGCTGACCTCGGGCTTGGAGGACATTGCCCGCGTGATTTCATGCTGTCAGCGTCGGATGCCACAAGAGTAACCTGGCTCGGATTGTAGCTGGCCCTGGTTGGTGTAGGGGGGCGTGATATTACAACGCCCTCAACTTCAATGCCAGCCTCGATGGCTCTGATACCAAATGGAATCTCGTCGGATCTAAGATCGATCACATGGCGACTCTCTCGCATGTTCTGCAAATGTGACCTCCTTGCTTCGGCCTTCTTCGCATACTTCCTCACTCGAAGTTTGGTATAGGTCATCTTGCTAACCCCTGCGAACAGTACACAAACCTACAGAAGAAAAAAACGTCGAATCAGTATCGTCACAATCAGGACAGCGCCACACATGATCGTACCATCCCAATAGCTAATAACTAAGGCAGCAATGTTTGTTAGCTCGTGAACACATCAATCCTCAGCCTCGGGTGTACCTACAAGCAACATCTTCTCCCACAACTCCATATGATCCCAGAAACTCATCTTGACAGTCTCTGATTGGCTTCGGTAACAGACTAGCGGAAGAAGTGATTTCTGAGACTGGGTTGAATACCGAAAACCAGGAAACGAGCAATTGACCCGCCCTCAAGGTTTTCCAGCGAATCGACAGACTTCCGACACAATTAAGTTTTATAAGAGGGATCGGCAAACAATCCTCACTACAATTGTATTTCCACAGACGCTGAGATAAGCCTCAACAACCTATAACAGAGTAGAGCTATCGAGCAGCGGAAGGGAAGTTGCAGGATATAGGGCTCCTAGGGAATGATTTAGTGTCAGCAGGAAACATGTGCAGAACACAAAAGCATAACTATTAAATTGCAACTGCATATAAAGGAGGATAGATGAAGGAAAGCACACATACTATATTATATTATGTTGTAACAGTAGAGTTACAGTTTATTAATCTCGGCTGTAGCGACTGTAAAGAGATAGTAACGATGGTAATGGGCGTAAAGGTCGAACAACGAGTGCAGTGGACAAAGCGATTGCACAGTTCGGTAAGAGGGAGAGAGGGGAAGATTAGAAGAGAAGAAGAAAAAAAGAAAGAGGGAGAGATTGGGGGGGGGGGGGTTGAAGAGAGATGGGGGGGTGTGGAGAACGAGCGAGGGGGAGTGTTAAAGAGAAGAGACGGTGAGGTGGTACAGTACGAGTACTCTCTACCGGTACCGGTAGTAGAGTAAACTGAGGAATCAGCAACCAGGCAAGCAACGAAAGGCGCAAGGGACAGCGACGGAAACAGGGTCGACGACTTTGATTGATGAACAGCGTGGGATTTAGTAATACAGAAGCGAGCCGATTGGTGTTGCAGGCCGGAAGCTACCCTGTTCGTGTCGGCGGTGTCTCTGATATAGATTTTGGTTAATCTGAAGAGTCAATCTGGAGGCCAACACGGCTGGACAGTTTGCCCCTGTGGCACCTTCGATGAGATCCAGTATTTTTTTTTTCTCTCTCTCTTTCCCTTCCTGCCCCCTCCAAAGCCTCTCGGACTCGTCTATGGCTGTCTATGGCTGTGCTCGGCTCTGCAAGATCCGGACCTGAAAACTAAGGTAATTGTGTTATTACTGGCTGCGTAATAACTTTATTGAGTTGAAGGCTGAAGCCTTGATGGGATAACTTGATAGATGAAGGTGCAGAAAGTGTTGGCAGGAAACAAGTGAAATGCGTGGTAGCGATGCACGATGAGATCTTGAGTCAAGAAAAGTAAATCCTACCCCAAAGGCGAAAATTGAGAACGAAAAAAAAAAAAAGAAAAAAGAGAGAGGGAGAAGGGGATGAGAAGCGCTCCGCTGAAGTTCATGTACTGTAGATATCGCATGCTTGATTATCTGTTTCCCAGAATTCGGAGCCGGCAACTAGGTGAAAACATAGTCGCAGGAGCTGAAAGGACAAAGTATTGGCTTGGTACCTCCTATAACAGAACGGTATCGAGTGATAATGTTCGGAAATCAGTGTCACATTGGAACTCTTGCACCATACTTGTAGCCGTGCATTGGAGCATCATACTCAACCCAGATATTTCCCCGTCTCACCCCCCATCCCCGGAGAACCGAAGGAAAAGAGGAGAGAGGAAAAAAAAAAAAAAAAGTAATCAAAACCTTGCTGTATGTACCTTTCGGCTCCCCATGGCACCCATATCAACTACCGGGGGGGAATTGACAACAAAGAACATTCTCGTTCTGGGTACCTACTCTATATTGGATTGGTAAGGGTAAGTCGGTTTGAATAGGCACTCGCAACGCATGCATCACCATTTCGCGGTACCATAGGCAGCACAACACAGGACCTGTACACAATTTGCCCTAAATAAATGGGGCTACCCAACACAGCCTAGCCTAAGAGCAAGGTAATTTAGAGTAGGTACAAGATGAGAGGGGGAAAGAGAGGGTCCCCCGGTGGCTCAGATGAACGGAAGGAAGGAAGTGCTTGGAAAGAGCAGCATGAAAACAATTGTTCTTTGCATGCTTTGTACGACAGGACAAGGGAAAGGGAAACCAGAAGGAACGAGTACGGTACCCAGCCCGAGGGAACGTGTATCCTCACAAGCAAGCTACGGTACAGTACAGTACTTCGCTAGTATCGGCACAGGTACTCAAGTACAAGGTGTGAACTGGGGGCCACAGTTGGTGTCATGCTGTGGCCCATATGGGGATAGAAATCACCCCGAAGGGAAAGGAAGGGGAATCATATGGGTAGGGGGAGGGGGGTCTTCATAGTACGAGTAAAGAGAGAAGAAAGAAAAAGAAAAGAAAAATTATAATGCACGCACGAAGTGCAACTTTTCAACTGTGCAGTGTGCAGCGCAAGTACCAAGTCGCAAGAGAAATATTTGGGGCTCTTGATTTTTAAAAACCCGAGCTAAGCTACAGATGGATACTTGATTAGGGGAGTAAAGGTGACAGACAGGGAACGAAAAAAAGTAGCGAGGGAAGAGAGAAGCAAGCGGTCCACTGGTTGGATGATTACAGGTACTCGTACAGCACAGTATCAATTCTCCTCGCTGGCCATGCGGATCGGCAACCACCTCCCCCCCTCCCCGATCACCAGAAGGTTAATTTTGCGCAAAAAGGGGAGTTCTCTCTGCAGTTTACTGTATTCACTTTATTCTGGGTAAGTGGGTGTGATGTGGTTACGGGGAAGGACCTTGACGGTAGCAAAAGATTCCTGTGCAACATGAGAGGGGTTCTTCCAAATCGGGATCATGTACTACCGGTACCGGTACAAGTACAGTACCATACAAGGTTGCTGTCCCCGCCCCAGTGCAAATTTCTAACAAACGAGTGCCCATACAAAGGGATTCTTACTCAAGAGTAATAATAATAAGTGCTTTAAAGTCCGGCCTTCTCCCCTACACGAGCTGATGGATGGATCGGCAGCAATCTCCTCATGTTTGAAGCTACTTGGGGAAATTTTTACCTCGTTTCACCCGGGTTGTAATGTCCGGTCTGTGTCAATGAGCCGTTACGTGCGTGTTTACAACCATGTCATCATCGCCCTACTACAGTACAATACACAAGGCTCCGAAGCGGTATGGGGGAAAAGTTCACGAAAATTTTTTATCTCTCAGGCCGAAATTTCAGCTTCTACAAATAGCGCTAGTACAGTAGCATCCTGCCCTCTCGAACATCTGAAGTCGGACAATGCGGCAGACCATTGGAGCCTAAAGAGCCAAGGGAAGGCTTTGGACGACAAGTTCCGATCAGACAGGGCGAACCCAGGGAATACCATTTCGCACAACAGAGCACCCGTGGAGTGAGTAACTCAGCGTAAGACTAGAAGCGTCGGAACGAAAAAAAATCGTAGAAAATTACAGGGAATGATGGCATACTACTTTGGTTCTAAAAAAACCTCCAGTAAGAAAAACCCGCGGGGTTTTCCCTTTTCTCCCTTATTATATACACTTGTAGGTATGATACCGTATGATACTCCCGCGGCCGAGTGGAAGTGGCGCGCGGTGGTGACCTTAGTCATCTGGCAGCCAACCAGCGAGCAAAGATATTGAGCATAGTACTGTGCCGGTATCCTTTGGTGCGATTGGCCCACCGATCGATTTCTGTGCCTGACTGCCCGACTTCATCTTGGCCGAGCGAGTAACTTTATTTTAGATGCTAATTTACTTGGAGTACCGGTACTAGTACCGTACTAGTACTACAAGTAAGTACGGGGACCGAATCTATGATAGCGTGTCTGGTGCAATTGGACGGTTCACTGATGGCGATCAAGGCGGGTATTGCCTCCAGAGTGCTTGGCCATGCTTGGCGGGGCCCGTGTCTAGCAAACTGGATCTTCAGCAAGGTGGAATAACGGTAAAGGCCATCTCTTCCACCTCAACTCTACAAATAGGATAAGATTATCGGCACTGGAAGTATGATGGTTGGCACGGCCAAGCAATTGACTCCCGTCCCACCCAAGACCTTTTTTTAACAAACACTCACACTCTTGCTTGCTCTGATCCGAGTGGTTCCAGCCTCGAAGGCACGGCCGTTGCTAGGATACTCGAGTACTCGAGTACGAGTACCCGTGCAGTACAGTACTAGACACAAATGACGAAATGCTCCCACCTCCCACCCCCCACCCCCTACCAAAGCCACAAGGATATTCCCCCTTTCTTTTTCCCCTTCCTTTCTTTCCCTTCCTCGGCTTCGAATCATCGAGTGCAATTCATCGGCTACCGTGGTTGGACGCAGACCATTGCACGAGCTGTGCTTACTGCTTTTCTGCACTCGTTCAACGTTCCCTCGGGAAATAATACCGGTACCGGTACCGGTGACTCCGTTAGATTCTGACCATCTCAAGAGTTTGAAATATTTGATCACATAACATTTCAGCTCGGTAGCGTGACAGAGAGACCTTATCTATCCCCCCTCGTTCTGGCTGTAATATTTTTCGGTTCTTTTATCTTCCTCTTCCCCTCAGTCATGTATTTATTTATTTTTCTCCTTCCCCGTTCCTCCTTTTTTCCTTCCCAGTAATGGCACGGTACACTACGCCATAACCCTGTGGTTTCCGCCGGGCCACGATGTTGGAGTCCACACAGGACGATGATGTGCTACTTTGGGCCCTTTTTGACGAGTTCCCCAGCCGTGTCTGACATGACGGAGAACGGGTTAGCGCTCGAGTACGGTACCGTACTATACTCGAGTACCAGTACAGCCCCCGTTCGAAAAAATCGGGAAATCTAGAAATAAATCGGCCGTGCAGTGTCCGTGCAAAGTCAGTGCAGAGTCTGGGCAAGTCAGTGCAGAACCAGGGTCCTTATTGGCTGTAAGAACGTATGAAGTACTTAAGCAAGGGAAGGAAGCAAGATTTCCATCATCTGATACCAGGCAACTGCTAAAATGGGCGACCTTACCTATAAACAATGATGCACAATTCATGCCTTGAGGTTCACAGCAGAGTGGAAACTTCAACAAATCACAAACAATCAGGGAGTACCAGTATCGACAGTTTCCTAGATGTGCAGCCAGCCAACTATACCACAAAAGAAGTTCCATGTTGGCCGAAAGCTTAAGCTCAACACCCCACAGAGACGAGCGCTGGTAGCATTAGCTACCTCAGATGTAGAACACTGTCGAATCCATCTAGTTGATATCGCCTAAG
The DNA here is from genome assembly GCF_000151645.1 of Tuber melanosporum. Taxonomy (NCBI): domain Eukaryota; kingdom Fungi; phylum Ascomycota; class Pezizomycetes; order Pezizales; family Tuberaceae; genus Tuber; species Tuber melanosporum. Next base: position 163,244 of record NW_003299152.1, on the reverse strand, counting down.
AGCTAGGCATTGAGGCTAGTAAGAGAGCACTACGAAATGCCTTTGCTAAGGAGGGCTACCATCGACGTTCCGCCTGCTGCAAGCCTTATTTGGACGACATCAAGCGTGCAAAGCACCTTACATTCGCCCAAAGCCATAGTCATTGGGGTATACGGGAGTAGAGGCATGTAATATGAATGGATGAATGTTATGTTTGGTTGAGTGGATTGTAAGGCAAGGTGTATGTGACAAGGGCAGTAGGGGAGGAGTGGCATGAGGATTGTTTGGTCCTGAGATTTCAGAAGGAGGATTCGATCATAATTTGGGGGGGTATATTGGGGGACAGTGGAAAGAAGATTCTGATCATTTGGGAGGATGATGATTGGGGTACTATCTCTGCCAAAACCTATATTCATCACATCTTGGTCCCTACAATTTGGCCATTTTAGTATCACAAGAGTTGGCATGTGGATTCCTCTCTTTGGCTAATGGAGGATGGAGCATCCTCCTACCGGGCCTGCCTTACTTAGTCCTATCGCGATCTCTACAGAATCCCTTCCCTCAGATGGCTACCAGCATTACTGGATCTTAACCCCATAGAAAATATATGGAACCTCATCAAGACACTTGTCAACTAGTGCCAGCCATGACCCAGAGGCCATACCCAGGTCAAAGAAGCCGTAATTGATGAATGGAACAAGATCACAATGGAGGAAATTGTGAAAATAGTGGATAGTATGCCTGAAAGGATTCAAGCTGTCCTTAGTGCCAATGGGGGACACACCTGGTGGTGAGTTGTGAGTGTGCATGGCGGTGGTGATTCTCCTGCAATTTAAAGTTTAATTAGAAATTCTGATATGTCTTACCCCCCAGCCTGCTCTCCTGTCAACCCCCCCCTGTTTCCCGATTTTTTCTACCAGGGGCTGTAGAGAGAGTGGAGACATTTCAATGGTTGTGTCGCAGATACGCGTGTGTTGTATTCGACATGAGCACCCCACGAGATTAGCACTATGTGCAACATTTGTGCTCTTAACTGCTCGGTGCCTGGTGGTGGCAGGTGGCGTTTAGTTGAGGCTGTATGCGACCATCTTTTGGAGGGATCCAACAGAGGATGAAAAGTAAACATTTCGACGCTGAGTTGTACTTTGTAATTCCTTTTTCCGAAACCCCCCAGCCCATCATCATTCGTTCCGTATGCACCAGTCGGGGGTGAAATGGGTAGCTATCCCATTGCTGAATGGTTAGTCTAGGTGGGTGCATTGCGATAAAGCCGATCCCAAGAGGGACCTCACTACCCGATTTGGAGGAGGTTACCTGGTTTGGAGGGGGGAGAGAGAGAGGTTGGAGAATATGTCAAAACTGGGGGATAGCGTATCGGTACGTGGGTACTCGTACTTGTACATAAGGCGTCGACTTCTTATGCCTCGTATGGGGTAGCAGGGGAGTGAAAGCACCGGTACTCGAACTTTACACCTGGCGATGGGGTGCCTCAGAGCTTTCGGGTCTTGGGGCGCCTCCGTTAAATTGTTACAGTACTAACGTATGCCATGATATTATGATGAGCAAAGTATCTTCTGATAGGGTACCATAACTCGTGCGCTGCGGCCGCTTGTAGACACTAAATGAAGCGAGGCTTAAATTTCAAAGTTTCTCTCCTACAGGCACTGTGCTAGTACTGATATCGTGCTGTAATAAAGTATTTTATCAGAGTTACAGCTACCGGCATCAGAAGGCCGCCAGTGGAAAGTCTTGGCACAACCAAGACTGAGGAGTGGTGAGCTGAGGAACTGTACCGGTAGTAAATTTAACTAAGAAGTTGCATGCAATGTGAGGAGAGATGAAAAAAGGGAAAAAAAAGATAGAGGGAGAGAGAGAGAGAGAGGGCGGGAGGGAGAAGTGAGCCTGGCGATTCGGGCGCTCCGGTTTCCGTCTCTCCGCATACAATCCATGTAAAATTTGTGGCTACTCTCATCCCGGCTGCCATCCACGGGCGATACCTCTACCTCTACCTAAATACGGCACATACTCACATACTAGTTGCAATTTGGAGTCTGGAGTGATACTCTCGGAATCGCGATTCAGGATTTGAGGACTGAGAGGAAGAAAATAAGGGGGAAAAAGAGAGAAAAAGAAAAAAAGCGACCACGTCTTCATCCGGCCCAACTCTTACCGTTACAGCACAGTACCATCTCTCCATCGCTCAGCTCCGCTACTCGGTATGCCAGTTATTCGGAACCCTTTTCGCAGAAATGCGACAGCTCTAGTCAATAATCGCTTCGACTCTTTCTCCGACCAGCAATTTACCGCCAGCCCGGACACTGGGAGACTTCCCCTTTCCGAAACTGACTCGAGCACCGACGAGGTGGGAAGGGCTCATAGTACGAGGGCAAAGTCTGCTAGTGCCATCAGTATTGGAAAAGAGAGCCAGGACGAAGAGAACACTTACAAGCTAAGCGGTGGGTTATCTCCCTCCTCCTCCCTCCTGTATGCTTTATGCACGGGCGTATACCGCGCAATCTATTATATATCTCATTTTTCGCTTCTTTATTCCTTTTATCCCAGCGTCTGTTTTCTTTTGTATCGGTTGTGCCTGCAGCTTGGAGTGGGCACATGTTGTGAGGCGAGGGATAATACTGTACCCTCTCGCTCACAATGCAGTGGAGTTGGGCGAGCTGTTGGCTGATATTTTTTGTTGGTGAAAATAGTTGTTAATGATAGCGGTGTCTATTTGCCTGTACGGACAACCCCCCCCCTCCTCCCAGTTTCCCCACATTTTGCGCGCAGTGGGGCGGCTTCTCGCAATGACGCACAGGAGAATTAATTTACCCTTTGTTCATAGCCCTCGCCTCCAGACAAGAAGGGTTTTTGGAGGAAGAATGATCACTCTCCCCAGACAAAGGTTCCCGATGTCGAGGAGCCGTTTGTTATATCGAGAGAATCATTTGAATGTTATAGAAGATCATTTGTCGGTCGCCTTCACCCCACCACCCCACCACTACCCCCTATCTCAACGCAACCGTTTTGTGTTTCCCCACAACCCCACTCATGATTTCCCTCCCCGCGTCGACGCTGTACGGTATCGTATCGAAGGAATTGTTTTTTTGCTGATTGGAGATCTTTGCCTAGGACATCTCTGCGAGGTCTCCTGTGTTAGATCCACCCCCAGGCCGTGTTAGCTTCGACTCGCGTCCTCTTGGTCCGCGCACGAGTCTCGATGTCCGCTCTCCAAGATTGCCAATCGTTGCCAAGAATGTGGAGCCCGTCGAAGAGGACAAATTCGAAGACATCAAGCTCAACGATGATGCACGGCCCAAGAAAAGGAGCATATTCTCTAGATTTGGCACCGATCACTCCTCATCTGATGCGGCGCTGGCCCCGGCGTTGGCCCCGGCGTCTCACGGGGTTAGGAACGGTTTTTTCGGAAAGAAAGAGGTTCCTCAGGAGACGGTCCTTGAAAGCGAGCTCAAGAAGATTGACATCGCAGAGAATGATAAGTGATGGGAATTGCTATGGGCCTGTCGATATGGATGGGTAGGTGGATGGTGTTCCGGATTATGTAGGGATTGTTTTGTGACGGATGACACCGCTTTGAGAGGTGTTGGCTGATTGTTGGGCTTTAATGCTTTGGGTGATTATGGGGATATATTTCTATTTTCTTGTATGCGCTGGTGCCTTTTTGTTCCTCTGCGGAAGGTCTAGATCTCTTGTACCCCCTTTTTTATATGCACCCCCCGAATTGGTTTTGGAAGGAGGTCTCATAGACTCTAATGTATGCTGGAGACGAGAGGACAAGGTAAATGTTTAATGAAATTTATCTATGATAGTAGGGGGCCTCGTGCGCGCTATGCTATCTGAGGGGGGGATGCCAGTTAATACCAATGCTCCGATAACTGCCTTTCTCAAACTGTATTTTGCTCATTGTTGCACCCGAGGCGAAATTACCATGCCCACAATGTCATATTGAAATGCTGTAGATTTACCGTATTTTGGCAGCTAGAGAGGGTAACCTTGTAGTGGCTCCAACTTCAAAAGGTGTCATCACGTGGTAAGAGAAAGCGAGCCCTGAGCCCTTGGCAGCCACCAGGCCTCCTTTCTTTGGCATCAACATTCTGGCTTCAACCTTCCCATCGCCCTATCGCGACACTTCATCTCTATCCCCGCCTCGACGATCATTTTCAACACATCTCCGCCCCTTCCACCCGACACAAACTCCCTCCCACCCAAACTTCTGTCACGCATCGCGTCGAGAGCGCGCGCACCCTCGCACCCTCTTCTCCGCTTACCGCCGTTGCAAACGAACGAAAATACCACTCAAATAACCAATAATAGGTGACGATATATAAAATGGCTGATTATATGGAGACTGGCCACGTCACCGATGATCTCAAACCCGAATTTGCAGAATACGAGAAGGCTAACCGTGCTGCCATCGAGGACCCTGATGACTTTGAAGCCTGGGAAAAGCTTGTCCGTACCACCGAACAGTTGGAGGGAGGTTTGACTCGCAATAGTTCGCCTCAGGCTATCGCTGCTACTAGAGGGGTTTTCGATCGCTTTTTGGCGAGGTTCCCATTGCTCTTTGGGTACTGGAAGAAATATGCCGATTTGGAGTTTAGTATTGCGGGGACTGAGGCAGCCGAGATGGTATGTTGTTCCTTTGCTCTCTCGCTCGGTATCTCAGGCTATGCTTTTCGCACACGGAGCGAATAGGGATGAAGCTAATGCTTGAGGGGTTTGTTTGTTTTGTAGGTATATGAGCGTGGAGTCGCCAGTATTACCAACTCTGTCGATCTATGGACCAATTATTGCAATTTCAAAGTCGAGACTAGCCATGATCCCGATGTTATCCGAGAGTAAGTCCTTGATGATTAAAAACGATCCCCTACTATGGGGGGAATTAATAGGATCTGCTACTTTCCCTTATTGCCCCTCTTCACTGTCCCCCTCCCTTATTTCCCTCTTTGTATTCTTGCACTACCGATATGCCTGGTTGCGGACAAAAGTCGGAATCAATTGGTGAGCTGTTGCAACCTAGCTATATTCTCTTGATTTGAGATCTCACATAATCTCAGAATCAAGTTTCGTGCCCCTTGCTTTGCCTTTGCGTACTGAAATATATAGCTCGAAGCGATGGTTTGGTGGATATTAAAGACCAATTAATATTTTCCCGTATTTACTCATTTCTTGTTTCTAACAAATTTTCACTCTATATACACTGCAAAATTGTTTACTGATCCTTACTTTGCAGGTTGTTCGAGCGTGGTGCGAATTCAGTTGGCTTGGACTTTCTTGCCCATCCCTTTTGGGACAAGTATATTGAATTCGAAGAACGATTGGAATGCGAGGACAAAATAGTTGCCATTCTAGACCGTGTCATTCATATTCCTATGCACCAGTATGCCCGTTATTTCGAACGTTTCCGCCAACTGGCCCAGACCCGTCCTCTCGAGGAGTTGCTACCCTCGGATACCCTAGCCCAGTTTAGGCAAGAGGTAATGGCAGAGCCCCCGGCCGCTGTTCAGGCCGGTCAACAACAAATTAAGATGGAGCGTGGGGAATTGGAAATTGAGAGGGAGATGAGGGTCAGGATTGATAATTTCCACTTGGAAATATTTTCCCGTACACAGACTGAGACAACCAAGAGGTGGACTTACGAGTCCGAAATCAAACGCCCATACTTCCATGTCAACGAACTGGATGAGCCGCAATTGGTGAATTGGCGGAAATATCTTGATTTCGAAGAGGTGGAGGGTGATTTCACTAGAACACAATTTCTTTACGAGCGTTGTCTTGTTACCGCTGCATTTTATGATGAATTCTGGTATCGTTATGCGAGATGGATGTCCGCCCAGGATGGTAAAGAGGAAGAAGTCAGAAACATTTACCAGAGAGCTAGCATGGCTTTCGTGCCCATCACGTATGGCTTGCGCCTTATCATCTTACCAGCATTATGCTAACTTCTTCTAGGCGACCGGGTATCCGAATCCAGTACGCGCATTTCGAGGAGTCCCAAGGGAGGGTTGACATGGCGAGAGCAGTCTTGGAATCCATTCTTGAGCAGCGTAAGGACTACCATATTTTCTTACCGGATATGACTAATTGCCTCTAGTGCCTGGACACATTGAGACAATTGTAGCCTGGGCGAACCTTGATCGCAGACAGGGCGGACTTGACGCCGCAATCGCCATCTACCGAGCCCAGATTGAAAGCGACAAATGTGACATCTACGCAAAGGGTGCTCTTACTGCAGAATGGGCCCGCCTTCTGTGGAAAATCAAGGGTAGCGTTGATGAAGCACGCCAGGTTTACCAAAAAAATCACCATTGGTACCTTGACAGCAGATACTTCTGGATCAACTATTTACAGTTTGAGATGGAGCAACCAACAAGCGCCGAGACAGAACACCAGAATCATGATAGGATCCGCCAGGTAGTTGATGATATCCGTAAGAAGAGTCATCTTCCACCAATCGCCATCAAGGATTTGACGCACTTCTACATGGTATATCTGTTGGAGCGCGGCGGTAAAGATGCTGCTAAGGAGTACATGGTATTAGATCGTGAGGTCAATGGGCAAGTCAAATAATTTCTCCCTTCTTGAATCCCTCCCTTGTCCCCCCCCCCTCGAGCCCAGCGCCTCACAGGACAGGTTTTGTGACTTCAATTCGTCACTCCATCCGCGACGAAGCCTAATGGGCTTGCCCCATCGGGCACCGAATTAACTTCTAACTGAGCAAATCATTCCTCTCCTCCCCTTCTCCCCATGTCGGTTTGATCCACTCTTCTGACCTAGCAATCCCCTGTAAACCTTATCCCATTCATTGTATTATAATTCTTTCCCTAGCAAGCTTGCGTTATTCTTCCCCATGTATCCCTTTACACTAGTATGCTCACCTACTCATTTCTCCTTCCTTCCTATCTACCCTCATATGTTTTCATCGCTAACGCTGTCGCTTTCTATAGACCTTTCTCTGTTCAATCTGTGAACAAATCGAAGCTAGCCGAGGATGGGAAAGAGTCCACAACTGACCGCCGTCTCATGATGGAGAATGGCCATCCCGGAGTTGAAATTGATGAGGCTGCCATTCGTAGAGGCGAAAATCCTTATACCAAGTACTTCCAACAACAAGGGGAGCAACCACAGACTACCCCAGCACAGGTATGAGTTTCCCGGGCAAGCATCTGAGATGTCTTTTAAGCCATGCTAAATGCCCGTGTTCTTTTTTTCTAGGTAGATCTAACATTCAGAGGATAGGCTTATTAGTTTGCAAACCCAGTAAACAGAAATTTGCCATGGCTTCCCCTTACTGTCCCCCTCTTTTGCTATATTTTCCTCGATCACCCTCACCTCACGCTTTGAGGGCAAACCTAATGACCAAAATCCAAAAAATCTTTTTTAACTTTTCTGTGACACAAAACTCTCCACCACGACTTTTTGCTCTTGTATCCTAGTCTCTTGTCTGTAGTTATATTTTCTCCAGCCTCTTCCCTTATTTCTCCACACCCCCTCTTAACGGGGAGTTGTTTACGTCTACACAGGCAGGAGGATCTCTACAGGGCGGTGAAAGTTATACTCCAGTCTAGTCTATCTACTTAGCATAACTTAGTCTAGTTATTTTTTTTTCTCCTTGCTTCTTCTGCTCTCGGTCCGAATAAATAAATGAAATACTTTGCTGCAGACTCATGATGTGTCACTCTTGTCTTGGCGGTGTGAAGGGAGTATAGTGTTTGGCCAACGGTGCCCATACTGTATGCACGAGCACAGATTCGCAAAATAAAAACCAAATTTCCATGCCGTGCTTGCCCATATGAGTGCCATATCCCTCCGATTGATAGGTGGTCGAGACCGAGTAATTCGAAACAAAATCTGGCAAGGCGAGACCGTCCCTCTGATTGATTGCCCGGGTACGGTAGATGGCATCCCGCGACCACCACCACTTCTTGCAAACGGACCTCGAGGCGAGAGAGAGGGGAATCGCTTACCCGTCCGTTGTGTGTTGCCCGAGAAGATGATTGTCCAGCGCCAACCGGGGAAGGATACTCACCATTACACTTCTTGGTACTTGGAAAGCACGTGTGCTGACTAGTACTCGTACACACCCTCAAACCTGGAAGACCTAAAGAGTCACGGCGGCATACTGACGGGGTGCACCGCACAGTAAACGACTACGGTATCTCACTGGCTAACATATGCACCTAACGGCCCAAACAGGTATTTCCCATGTTATATACTACAGATGTTTACTCGAGTACTACTGCACCTTCGCGCTGGTGCATTCAGCTTCTTCCGATGTCAATATGCACTAGCCGTTTCCATCGCTTCGTCCCGAGACGGATTAGAAACCAAATCCGTTTGGTATCGTACCTCTTTCACTTTCCTCCGGTGCTCATCGATTCCGGATGCCACGGCGGCTAGCTCGATACCACCGTGCACAACATCCCAAAGCTCTGGGGGAATTGGTCTCTACACCCCTCACGGTCGGGGGAACGGCTGGCGTGTATGTACCGGGGAGGGAGGAGGGGTTGTGCCATTGAGGACGTGAGGAATGCGGTACTTGATTTTCAAGTGCTATCGATATTGGGAGGGGAGGAGGTTTTCGACGTATCGAGGGCAGGTACAGCCATCCGGCAAAAAGTGTTTGTGAAACGGTGTTTCTCCCCGGCGGGGATATTGGTGGACTAGGGGGTATTGCGCCATTGGCCTATGTACAGTACTCGTACCGGTACGAGTACTAGTACAGTGCTCGAGTAGGGGGGCGCGTTCCGTTCCTAGGGAGGAATTCCGTCCCACGAATACCTTTTCTTACGGAGTGATTGTGGGTGGGTGTCATGAATCGCGACTATGTGCAGGGTGAGCATTTGTGGTTTTCTGGGTGGAGATGCTCCATTCGGCGACGATACTTAGAGGGGGCGGGGTCTGTTCATTTGCACGTGTTGTCCCTGGGGGGGCAGGACGAGATCCCTGGGAGAGAGCTCGCGTCACTTTGTCAACTATGCTCCGGGTAATGGGGAATCGAAGGCCCTTACGCTGTTCTTGTGTTTAGGGGAACTGAGACGTCAAGGGTATCAGTACGAGTACATAAAGGGTAAATGCGCACTAGGCTGCCCATACCGGTAGGAAAGGAGCTCGGAGTATTTGTGCATGGCGTCAGTGGGGCAGACCGCTGAATATCATCAGATACTCGTGCAATGGTGGGCGGGGTCGGTTTGGGTCTTGATGGTGTTCATGTCTCAAAACTTCCCTAAGCCACCTTGTTCCCGCATAGCCGATCCCCGTGGTGCCAGAGATTTCCGGTGCCGTTGGAGGATCGGATGAGGTCCACGTTGACTCCCTGTCCTCACTCATAAGGTCTTGCAGGATAAACATGTCGTCTGATCATCAAGATCCAGAATATCATAATATTATCATACCAGAGACACAGCTATAACCCGCCTTTTCAGAGTTTTACAAGGGGCCGCTGGCAAAAAGGCTCACATGTCTCCAAACTAGGCCCTTCGGGCCCAACGCCTGGCTTTGACTGCATTATGATACCAGGCCCTGTCCTGTGTGTCCTCCCCCCTTTGACTTGCATGGGGCCCCTTTTTTCCCTTTCTCTCTCGGAGAATTATTATTGTCCGTCACGTGAAGTTAACTTGAACCCCTGGGAAAGCTAAAAGCCCGATTTGGCACGCCACAATATAAAAAAACGCCATTCTTCTCGAAAATCCAATTCTCACCAAAACTAGAACCCCCTTTTTGACCACAGGGCGCACATGAAAAGCCATATCCATACAGCAGCGGTCTCACTGATGGTTGTGATGAAAACAAAAATGCCATGTTTATGGCGTGCCAAACGGGGCCTAAGCTTTCCGAGACCGTGATGTTATACTCGAGTACCGCTATGCCATGATCCCGGCGTCAGCGTTTGCTGTTTCCGAGTTCGTGTTCGTGGGGTTGAGGGTGTGAGAAAAATAGAAGATGAGCGAAATAGGCTAGAGTAGGAATCCACTTATTGAGGTGGTTTTCTTGAGGATATTTCAGATTTAGCAGGATGTCTACAGTGAAGACTCGAGTAATCGAACTATTCGTAGGTGCTATGTCGTTGGAGTTGCCTTCTCTGGTAAGGCCCTGTTTGTTTTTTATGCCTCTCGGGAAGGGGTTTGAGCGGCTCTTTTTTTTTTTTCTCAGGTTGTGTTTCCAGCCCCCTTCTCCAGAGTAGGGAATTCTCGACTACACATCACACTGTTCGACTCCGGTATCGGTATTCGAGTTTTAACGGTGGTCCAGAGGAACCTGGAGCAGGCAATAGAACTCTGAATCTACCTTCTTCCGTGATGAAGCTAGGCAAAGAATCAGGTATCATATCCCACGCTTCGTTCCTGGGTATCTACGTGATGCTAGGGAAACCTTCTACAAGTACGAGTACAGTACTCTGTATTCACGGTATGCCTATCAAAGCGTAGGTACACAAAATACCCGCTCCACCCCCACCTCTACAAAGGGACGAAAATAGTGAGATTGTCAAGAGTGACCACGAACCACGAGTTAACCTTCCCTTCACTCATCCCGCTCGTGCTAGTACCGGTACTCCCATCCAATAACACAGTCTCTCAATCCTCCTGCATTCTCTTCCACATTCATGTCAACAGTGGGAGGCCACACTTCCCTCTTCCTCCCCTGAACGGACCCCCTCCGCCACTCCAAATCCTCATTCTGGCCCCGGTGCACAGCACCCCACATTCGTCCAACACCCCTGCGGAGGTGTAAGACTTTCTCCATTCTGGCCCGGTGCGATACCGGTATTTACATCCATTTTGCTTATTCCTCCCTCCCTCCCTCACGCTAACTGGGAAACCGGCACTGGCGCCATGACGCTAATATTGCCCTTCACCAGGGGGATACGAACCCGTCACTATCCGTCGTGCGTGGGGGTGATACGCCGTGACACAATGATTTGATTTATTAAGATGGGATGAAGTGTTTTTCGTTTCACGTAAATTATCTTTTTTTAAAAAGAAATTAAAGGAAAATATCAATATAGGATGGGTGCCAGGATGGGGTACAAAATTGTTTTTCAATTACCGGGGAATGTTTAGCGATCTGTACTTGTGCGAGTACTGTACAAATCTTGGTATGATATCTGATTGCGGCGAAAAGGTGCACGGCACATATACGGTATTAGAGTGGTTCCTGTAATCTAAGGTTTGTCCAAGTAAGATGTTGAGTATGATACAGTACTCGAGTATGATACCGTATATTATTTCATTTCAAATTATTGGATCGAAAAATTAATGTTGATGAAAGGTTTAGTGCAAATTTGTCTCCGCCTTTTGTTCACTCCATTCTTATTTACAGCATCATATCATACCCCATTTGTGTGAATCGATAAATCAGGAACGAAAACGAGATGGGAAACAGTGCTTTTAAATTCGTCCCCTTAAAGTATTTTTGTTGATGAAAAATGTTCAGAACCTTTATATCGCCAAACGCGCCAAATTTTCATTATTTACTTCAGTCCACGATCCATCTTTAGGAGAATTGTTTTTTTCTTTGTTTTTTTTTTGGACGGCAGGCCAAATGGGTCTTACCAAGTTAGTTGCTATTCATATCCTACCCTGCCATATAATGAGAAGGAATATTACTCTGACAAGGTGATAGATAGATAAATAGATGGCCGGATTGCAGTAAACAGAAGGTGCCTTTCTTTCTTTCTTTCTTTCTTCCTCCCCTCCCTCCCTTTCCGGGTCGAAACGAGTAAAAACTGATAAACGGGACAAGGGATCCGCGAATTCGCCCACTACACAACGACCCCTTTTCCAAAAAGCTCACTCACTAAGCCTTCAACATCAAAAAGGTCCATGATATCATTAATTCCTTATGCTATCATACATACTTGTACTAGTACACCCTCCCTGAGCGCTACCACATGTTCGTGGAGAGAGGGCCGGGGTAGAGGTGTGAGGGCGGACAAGGAAACTAACGCTTGACCTTTTGTATGATACGATATGATACTCGTATCGTACAATGCCCTGTGTCCCTTCCGTCATAACCTGTCCAGCCCCCATCCACCCACCCACCCATCCATCCATCCATCCCCTTTGACGACAGTATCATCAAAAGGGTGAATTGAACTTGGGAGTCTGGGGAAAACCAAGTCTGCTGGTATTATACCATCATGTCTGTGCCACTGAACCATCTCATTTTGGCTCCCATACTGGGAGGGCCGGAGGATTATCTTGTGGGAATGGATATACATTAAAGTGATATATGATACCATTTCGGATGAAATATCTCCGCCAAAGGGCTGGAGGAGGAGGAAGAGGAGGAAGGAGCGAGGAGGTGATGAACAAACAAAACAAACAACAGATATTGACCACCGATTCGCCAATGACAAGATATCTACGCCCCCCCCCCAAAAAAAAAAAAAGAAACCAATCACAGTTGGAAGGCCAGTACGGTAGTGGGGAAAAAAAATAAAAAAATAAAGAAAATGCTGCGCACGACAGGATTCGGAAGAATGTCACAGGCAGTTTAAAATAATGATAAATAAAAACATATATATATATATATATATATATATATAGTATACAGAAGAGCACTTCCCTTTAGCCTATGATGGATGATTCCCGTTCAAGGCACACCGTCCGACTTTCGTTCCCGGACTTCACAACCAAGTTATTACCCACACATTGACTGCGCATTAGTCATTTCTCCTAGAGATACATACGGTATAGACCTATCGTACACCTCCTCCTTCCACTAACTGTTCAACATAAAAGATCACTCGCCCGAGACATCGGTTTATCCATACAAACATCCCCCCTCCTCCCATACAGGCCCAACATATCTCCCACAAGGGCAAAAAAAACAAAACAATTGACCGGAAAAGGGCCGATAATGGGACCAACACCCCCTCGTGCTTCGGTTGAATCCATAGGAATATTCGACCGGGACGGGCAGATATGTATGAGTCGCCCGGTCGCGATTTCTACTGGACGTCTGGCGCGGGATTGGGCGGCACTGTCAGAAATACTGTTGGGTCCAGTATGATACTCTCTTTCATTCCGGGCTGAAACGATTTCTGCCTGCCTCAAGGGCGGTAAGCGGGATGTGTGTGTGTTGTGTTAATGGCACTTGCGCCGTCGCTGACTGGTGGAGCGAAGAATAAGTTGCACCGGCGGTATGATCTAGGCAGTGGGAATGAGGATAGACGCTTGATCACCTATTATCGGACCTATATAAATGGAACTGATGGTTGGTATGCTTGGGCGTTTCTGTGCTTCAGTCTAGCCTACGAGTAATACTATAATCGCCACAAAGAACTGCCCGGAGAAATCCCCATTAAGGACCAACCTCCTTTAACAACTCCAACACCGCCACAAATATTGAGGAGGAGACAGACACCCCCCGCCTGCTATCTGCACCGTACGAGTATTGAAAATGTTGAAAATCGGTATTTGCGCTCTTGCTAACTAAGCCCCCTCGAGTGACGCTCTGTGACTTCTCGCGTCAAGTTCTCCTGTCCTATCCTATCCATAGGCCCATCTCTTCTCCTTTTTCTTTTTCTTTTCCCCCCAGAACCATCTTCACCTCCTTTCATGAAACATTCAACGCTCCAATCTCAATCCTGCATCTGCTCATTCGACCTCTGGCTCCTGTGATTGCATTCAACGATAAGATATATTCACCAACTCTTGGCCCCGCCTCCCTCCAGGGGAGTATGATAGTGCGTACACTACCCCTCACTTACGCTTAAAGCGCCGCTGGCTTTGGTTGCTGTAAGCATTCTGTGCTCCCCACGGGGTGGGATGATCGTACGCAAGCAAGCCCTATGGAAGGAGGAGATCAAAGAGTGAGGCTGTAAGGATCTTGACATGGGAAGGAATAGACTTAGGGGTGATCAGTACAGTGCACTATAGCGCTCTAGTCCGAGCAGCATGGGGAGGGAGAGCCTGCAATAATTTGGCCTATGATAGCATACTGGTAATGTATATCGCGTGCGTTCTCCACTTTAGCAAACCAACTCACGTCCGCCGACACCATTCCAAAAAAAAAAAAAAAAAAAAAAAACTCATGAAATGCCATGCCATTATATACACCCCAACCCCACCGCCGTCTCCATCCACCCCTCCAGTCAGCATAAGGAAAACAAAAGAAGAAAAAGACATGCTATCATAAGCCCCCCAGCACCACTCCTTTAAGCTAGTCAACGCCCCCAGTTACACTATTCGTATTCAAACGCGACAAGGAAGGAAAAAACCCTAGACAATGAGAGAGGCAGGGAATTTAAAGTAGAGGAAGAGGCAGTAAAAGGAGGAGAAAAAGGATATATTGGGTGCTCTAGTTTTCTAAGTCTTTAGGATTTGGGTCGCCGATTCCGTCCTCTATATTATAGTCGTTGGTATCATGCGCCTGACAGATGGGGGGAGGCATGGGTACAACATACCATTGATAGCAAACATGCACTCTGACTCTGGCAGACACGGGGAGTCATAAATTTTACATATACGGGTTTCGCCTTTGCCTTTTTTGAAGAATAGGCTGGGTGGGCGTGAGCAGGCTGTGGTGATACAAGTGTAAAGGAGAATACATACCGGGTGGTAGAAGCATGCGCGATAATATTTCCACCAATGGGCTTCTTCGGGTCGGGATTGAACATCGCCGCACCGCCATCTACCTGTGCGACGACTTGGTTAGTGATAACTACCGCAATACCGAACTACGCAATCTGTATCAGCATTCTAGAGTAACTCCATAATAAGTCAGGCAAGACGAACCTCATCAGCAAGTCTTTGCAGCGTCCTCATGAACTTGGCCAAATGCGTCTGTCTAGCAGAAAGCTCCCCGCGCCCCGCAAAATCAGTCCTGTATAACGAAGTCGCACTATCCACTATCAAGAGCGAGAATCTCGTCTCAGTCATCATCGAGGCAGCCTGGTTCAGCAATTGCAGCTGATGGTCTGAGTTATATGCACGTGCATAAGCAACGTTATCCAGAACCTCCTCTCCGTTCAACCCGTATCTGTTGGCAACAGCTAGTAGACGGACAGGGCGGAAGGTGCCCTCGGTATCAATGTACAAACATTTACCCTCGCCACCGCCCATGTCGAAAGGCAGCTGACATGTCACGGCGAGAGTGTGGCAAAGCTGGCTCTTTCCGGTCCTGAACTCGCCGAACACCTCTGTGATGGAGCCTGTTTCGATACCGCCTGCTAGAAGGGTATCGAGGGTTTTTGAACCGGTTGTTATGGAGATTAGCTCGCTGCGACGTTGGTGCATTTCTGTCGCGGTGGTGAATCCCATGGGGACTAATCTTGAAGCTGGACATATTTAGATTATGGCTCCTGTATGTAATAAACGGTCGGTGTTTACCTTCGGCGATAAGTTTATCCGCCTTAGCCTCGGAAATACCCTTGATAACGAGCAGAGCTCTCTTTGGAGTGTACGCCACAGCCTCAACAGTGTTGTACCCGGCCTCTACAACAGCCTTGATATCCCGCGCACTGATTCCATTACCCTATATGCGTCCATTCGTTAGCTGTTCTTCCCATCCCGTTGCACCTGCAATAGACAGGGATAGTGGCGAACCTCGAGGGCAGATAGGGGAGTAGGGGCTCCCGGCCCACCTATCTGGGTGGACTGATCGTCGAATTGGCTTCCACCTTCCTGTGCGACCTCCTCGGCACTCATGGTCAATATCCTTCTGGCAAGGTACGGTTGCTAAGATGTCGATGGTGGTGGTGATGAAGGGAAGAGAAAACGGCAATATGATGTGTTCTTAAGAGGTGAGAGGGAGACACGAAGGGAGACGCGAGGAAAGGGGAAAATTGGCGTTGTGAGGTCTCCGGTGGCGGAGCCTGCGCGTCGCGACCAATTGACTCGCTTCTGATTAAATAATCCAATAAAAAAACGTGATCACCTGATAAAAATTTAATTTAAAACTATAATGAGTCATGTCCTCGTTTAAGCTTTTTTGCACGGCAAATCACTCGGAGTGGCATTGTACTGTACAGTGCTGTTCATGTTAAGAATATTGACTAGTCTCTAGGCACAAAATTCAAACCCCCTCTACTCAATGCGAATGATATCATACATGTATAGATAACAACCACGACTCATGAACAAGCTCACAACCCACTTGTGTTCAAATAAGCAGGAATAGCCAAAATCCTGCTCACACTGCACCATTTACAATGTCTCTCAAAACTGGCCTGTTGCCCAAAAATCCATGCCTTGAGCTCAACGACTTCTTCCCGTTCACACGGTTCTCTGGACCTTTGGTTGGTTCCGCCTTCTTGAAGCCGGTGCTTGCTGAGGGCTGAGTTTGCGGCATAAAGTGGGTGGATTGGGCATCAGGCGGTAGGTCGTAAACCCATTTGTTTCTCTCCATCAGTCTGACAAAGTCTGCTAGGAGTTCGTTGGATTGAAGTGTTGATCTGGAGCCGAGGATAAGTAGTTTGCTCCTTGCACGGGTAAATGCAACGTTGATTCTTCGCCAATCCCGGAGGAGTTCGCCGACGTTTTGATCGCCATTTGAACGGACGAGGGAAATGACGATTATTTCCTTATCACGACCTTGGAATTTGTCTGCCGTATGCATCTCGACAGAGGGTCTGTTACGGAGGAGGTTCTGTAAAATCTTAATTTGGGAGCGATAGACCGAGATGACTCCAATAGAGGATGGATCAACGCCGCAACTCAAGAATCCCTCTACGAGCTACAGGATTTAATGTTAGAAGCACCTAGACGGGGGAGATTAAGAGATGCTTACTTGATACGCAATATCAGCCTCAATCGGATTGTTAATTCGATCGCCCTTTCGGACTTCCTTTGCTGGAACATTGTCTGTGTTGACAAAGCAAGCTTTCACACTAAATTTTTCTAGAGTTAGTATACCTTTTTGGCTAGGGAAAACGGCTCCAAAGGTAAACATACCCATCTGCGAAGAGATCTCGAATCCAGCAGGGTCCGCTTCCACACTGTGTATATTGCGTAGAGGAATGGTGCCTCACCAGCCCACCAATGTGAGGTATCTGTAGTGTCCTCTTTGCGACTTGCTCGTTACCACATTTGAGCTTTCCTTTGTAGATGAGGTCATTCGACAATGTCATGATCTCTTCACACATTCGGTATTGATGCTCCAAGTTTACCACACTCTGAGGGTGGGCGTCTGATAGCAGTTTGAATAAACTAATGTCCAGTCCGCCTTCACGCGCTTCGGGACTTCGTACAAGGGGAGGCAACTGATAATGATCACCGACCAATATAAATGTATTGGCCATTCGGATCGGGCCAAGACAGACAGGTAGTGTTATTTGGGAGGCCTCATCAACGATACAGTAATCGAATTTGCGCTCGGAAAAGATAGGGCTAAGTTTTAGTCAGTATTAATTCATTTGTTACACCTAAATGGTGGGCTCACTGGTTTACTCCGAGACATGTTGTGGCAACAATTTTGGGCATGTGGAAGGTCTCTCTCAATTCCTCAAAGGATGTTTTCTGGCCTTCCGCTAATTGTGCGAAGCTTTTGACCTCGGGATGAATCTGGTCTGTAATTAGTACTAAGGGATCATAAATAGCTTGAATATGCGGATCACCTTGGTCCCTGAGCCAAGACGGAGGGTGTCAATATTGTCGTTCTTGATTTTCAAAAGGATATTATCAACGGCAGTATGTGTATAGGACGTTAATAAAACACTTTTTCCTTGCCCTACAAGTGCTCGGATGATATGGGCGATGGTAGTGGTCTTGCCCGTTCCGGGCATCCCAAGTACAAGAGCGTAATCTTGGGCTATATCATTTGTTTAGTAGCACTGCCATGCATTTTGAAGGGGGGGCGACATACCGCTCATGACCTTTTCGATTGCCTTACGTTGGTCTCCATTCAGATTAGTCTGACTGCTACTATCCACGGAATAAGCGGTCGGAGAAATTTTGAACACCGGCGGCTCCAAGTCCACGAGGAGTTTTCGATACTTCTCGTTCGCCCTAGGTGACATGATTTGAATAAGGTTGTTCCTGACAGAAGCCATCCCATTGCTAAATTCGTCCTTGTCTAATCTATAGCGGATTCCCTCATCTGGAACGACAGACTGAGGGAAATCCTGCTCTTCGCCATCTTTGGAAACCTCCATGATGCCTGCGAACACTTGATTGGTCTTCTTGTTGAACCCAGGCTTGCGCGTTCTCGCATTGTGTAATCGCCGGTCTACTCGCACCGTGACCCGATTGTAGCGAATTTCTGTTATGTAACCCAACGCAAGGGCGAAATGGCCTTTTTCATCTGAAATCACAATGGGTTCACCAGGGTTGATCATAGAATCCAAGAAAGTAAAACCTGGAACCGCTGTCCCTTCGCCCTTCGTTAAAATATAGGTGTATCTATTGATCTTCGAAGCTGAAGAATCAACAGAGATTGAGCCTGGCACAATAACAAGTTGACCGAAGCATCTTAACTCAAACGTTATATATTAGGTCCTGTGCAAACATTCAAACCAGGAGCTATGACAAAATACCTTCCTAGTGCCTCTCGTTCAGAACTGAGTAGTCCCCAAAGCTCTTTTCTAAAACGAGAGATATCCTTTTCTTCCTTTGATAGTAAGTTGTCCCAGTGCCCAAAGAATTTTTGATGCGATTTGCCAAGATGGCCGGTCATGTCATGGAAATGGTCCTCAACGCCACTAGTTTTGGGGGTACCGTCTTCTAGAAGCTACAATCGGTTAGCGCTTTCCCCGTCGAGAGTATCACCAGAGGGATCGGGCCTACTTTATGGTATATAAAACAAGTTTCCTTAACATAACAGTTTCCGCAGGTATATCTGCTCCTCAGCATGTCCGGCAAGACTTCTCTGTTCCGAATGTAACTTGCAAGGCGATTGCGACCAATGATCATCCCACGCAACTCGTCTCTGATAGCCGGTACACGAATCATCTCCTTGTTCTCCAAGTAGTATAACAATCCGCACTGCACGTCAATATCTAAAACCAAGTCAGTTTCCATTAACCGATAGATAATTCTAGCCAACTAACCATATCGGTCTGACATCAAAAGAGTATAGAGCATTGTCTGAGCGCGGTGCATCATTACAGTCGTGCTTTTGCCGGTCTTAAATTCAAGTGGGATAGTTAATACTTTCTCACTTTTGTGGTCAATGATTGTAGCTTGAACAGTGGCATCAATCATTCCCTTTAAGCCAAACATTGGGGACCAAACATGCTCCTCGATGTCGAGAAGTTTGGTAATAGCAACTACTGGATTATATCTTGTGCGGTGCTCAGTGACGAAAGCATTTGCCTTTGGGTATATTGATTAGTTGCGGGTATTGCTAGAGCAGAAAGGGAGCTACCTTAGGTTTTTTCGAAACGAATAAACTTGCCCAGTCTTGGATAAGGTGTATTTTCGAGCACAAATACTCAGCCGCGACAGAAAGTGGCTCCTTTAGCATGTATAGACTCTCTACATACCGGACGACGAGTGAGTCTATGCTTTTTCGTAGAAACACAGTCGAAAAATCGTTCGCTTCTAAAGCAATCTGAAAAAGTGAATGAAGAATATTCCCGTACACCATTGGCTTACTGATGTCGCCAGTTGCTTTGACACGGTCCTGGAAAACTGCCTTCCGCACACAGCTAAAAGAGTCTGCTACCACTGTACTTGAAACAAGGAAATCTGGGTGGAGGATGATCATGTTGTGAGCATTATCAACAACACAAGTTCCGGAAGAGTCAAAAGCTCCGATCAGATGTAGATAGTCGCCTTTAGAGATATCGGTATCGAGGTACCACGATTCCCGGAGTTGGATTTTTCTCTCGTGATTCAACCTTTCATCCTTTACTCTCAATACCTGAGCAGATCAGTATGACGGCTCGTCAAAATATATACTAGAACCCCACCTTCTGATCCCCCAGCTCCCACTGGCTCTCGGATATTTCCAGAACTAGATATCTTTTTATGACCTTCGCGTTTATATCTGTCTTGAAATTATTAGAGAACTTGTAGGAATCCAGTCACGGACGATACGCACAAGCCCTTGAGTGATCTTCAGCTCCTCTTCCTCCCATTCATCGAAATCAATTTCGCCAAACTCTTCGAGAAATTTGGCATTTTCGTCTGCTTGATCCCGAACCTTGGCGTCTAGATTTTCTTGATCTTGTTTCCGGGAGCTTCCGCCCAGGTTACTGGCCGGTGTCGGCTCGATGGCGGGTGTGTCAAACTTGGCGACCAGCTCTTCAAAGTTTTGCGTAAAGAAATCATCATCATTCCCATCACCAAATTCGTCTTCTCCATCGGTACCCACAACTAACTCGGAGCCCTCCTGGACCGGTTTCATTGACTGCTCGTGAGCAAGCATTGCAGGATTATGGGAATCCTCTGCCGTAGGTTTGGCCTGAGTTTGGGACTGGGAACCCCCCACTAATTCTTCAACCTTTTCCAGCATATCAATGTCAATATCGGCCTCGTCGAACTCGCCAAAGTCCTCCGAGTCAGAACTCTCGACAGGCGCGGCTTCTTCAGCAAGTGCTATGCTCCTACCGAGAGAAGGACTTCCCCGCGCCCTGAACCTTCCGCCACCGAGTGGAGACGACGTCAGGCCAAAATTGGGATGTCTCTCCGGAAGTGGGGAAGAAGAGGACGGTAAATCTGGCAGGACTGAGGGTTTTCCTAAGGTCTCCTTAACTTTGTCAACAAGGCGACTAACCCTTGATAATCTCGATGGCCCAGGGCCATTGGCTCCGGTAGTGAGGGCTTTGGGGTTTCCTGTGGGCTCTTCCGCGATGCCTTCTTCGGGGCCCAACTCAGGGTTTATCCTCCTTTTTTTCAAGCGAGAATGACCAGGCCAATCTGGACCACAACTGTATGAACGTCTCAAACCGAGGGGAGATAAATCTGGGGCCCCACTTTGAGATGCTTCCCCGCCCTTGAAAAGACGAGCGGCCGGATTGGCGGGGCGCGCAGCAGCAGAACCAGAATTGGTGTTTGTAGAATATTTGCTCCAGAGCTGCATCGCAGGGTCCACTGATGGTGTTTTCAGGTCCGGTTCCAAGCTCTGCGAACCAAAAGCGCCCGGTTTTCCCTGTGCCGCCGAGTCCTGATGAGCAGCATCCCCTAGGGGGGATTCGATATTTCTCTTCCTTTTTTGTCCTTTTCCCTTGACCCTCGGCGTTACTTGCGAGCCATTCGGTGACAACTGCCACATGATTCTGTCCTCCGGAGAAACACCTGATTGTGCTGCAAGCTGTGGGAGTTTTCCTTCTTCACCAATTCCGATAAGATCTGACAAGGCGAGCCGCGGGGCGGGAGTCTGCGGGCACTCCCTGGCCGGATCCGACATTGGTTCCGAGTCCACGGTCATCGCTAAACCTTCTGCATCATTATTGCCCTCTCCCTCGCCCTCCTCCTTTCCACTGCCAGACCCCTTTCCCTTGCGGCGAGGGGTCAACCCGCCAAAAGCAAATGCGCTCAGTTTTGCCTTTGTCTCTTTGGAAGGAGGAATTGTAGAAGGGCCACTCCCAGTCAAGTTCTGGTGCTGTGGTTGTTGCTGTTGCAGCGGGCTAGGATTCCCTCTCTTGTTATACGAGTATGGAGTCCTTGCCTAACGAGTCGCGCAAGAATTGTTAGCCAATCACGAATCTTGGAACGGGGAAAGTAAGGCAAGAGGGTGTACCTTCGCAGAGTGATCCTGTTCAAAGAAGCTTTTAGTTCGACGAGACATGGCATTAGGGGGGTATTACGAGCTAAAAGATAATAGTGTACAAAATGGTTGGAAGGAATAGAGAGGCTTTCGAATAGACTACCAGTAGCAAAAGCGAGCGAAAGAGACAGCAAACCAAGGTAGATGATGGCGAGCGTGTGGTATGATAGGTAATG
Organism: Tuber melanosporum; assembly: GCF_000151645.1. NCBI lineage: Eukaryota > Fungi > Ascomycota > Pezizomycetes > Pezizales > Tuberaceae > Tuber > Tuber melanosporum. The sequence continues at coordinate 141,420 of NW_003299152.1, read as the reverse complement.
AATAGTTGTGTGCTAGATATGTAACCTACAAGAGAAGGAGAAAATTCATTTACTGTATGATATCCACAGAGGTGAAACAAGGGAGGCGAGGTTAATTGGCGTCAAAGGGAACGCGTTTTAGGAGTTGCCCTGTCCCAAAAAAACCATTTCATTACTTTCGCCGCTCGCAGACCAACGCGACGCGGTTGCCCCGCAATCCCAAGTGGTGGTAAGTGTAACATGAGTTAAACACTCTATCAACCAAGTCCCCTGCATATAAATGGCTGGAGATAGTGCCAAGGTATATGTTTTCGTGTAAGACAGGGTTTATTTTTGCTGGTTAACCTAAATTAACTCTTCTCTAACTTTCTACTGGGCGCATATACAGTACTGACCCACTCTCACAAGTATCATACAAGTATCGGTACAAGTAGACGTGGTTTGCCCAATGTTTGCCCTTGCTGATAGCAAAGATCACGCTCAACACAATACATCAGCATGTTACGATACAATATTTTGCCTAGGAGATTGGGACCGCTGCGCTTGTGGGTGAAAGCATCTCCTGTGGGATTCGATGGGGCTGATATATTGATATATTTGCATCAGATCCCAAAATGTTTAGTGGAAAGCCTCACTTTGGGTTAGATTGCCAGCACTGCAGCGCAGTACCTGTACGAGTACTGAGCGGCAGTCCATACGCCAGTCGTGCATCAGCCTGTCGTTGCACGGTACTGTAAAAAAAAGTTACTCTAAACCTTTTTCACCACACACTGTGCCAGATTACTGTGCGGGTATGATATGCGCTTTCTACTCGATGTCTCTAATATGTAGGTGCAAGGGCGTGGGATTGAGCCCACTAAGGCTCTGCACATCTCATAGACCACTTTGCACCGGGCTCCCATTTGGCAGGATCCACTGTAAATTGCAACACTCCTCACATTTCTCCCCAATAATCTCTCTCCCTTCCTCTCCTTCCTCTCCTTCCTCTCCCTCACACTTTCCCTCTTCCCTGATTTACCGCCTCATCGCACCCTCAGGGCCGTCTTTTTCTACTTCGTCAACGAATCCCGGACAAATATCGCGCACCCATCAACAATGTCTAAACAGGAGCCTATCCCGTTCTCTGTGTCCTTTGCGGCAGGTTTGTACTCGTTCATCTGACTTCCATCCATTTTTATGCCAATTTGTAACCATGTGGACCAATACTGTAGGAGCAATCGCGGGAATCAGTGAAGTTAGCAACCCCACCCACTCCTGTAGAGGAAGCGATCAACACGCTAACATAGACTTTTTTGATACATCATATAGATCCTTACCATGTAACTCCCTGCTCGCAATTGAGCCCATAGTGCTCCCTCTCTTCTTCTTAGAGTCAACTTTGTTAACGGCGGTTTGATAGGTATCCTCTTGATGTAGTCAAGACTCGCGTGTAAGGATTTCTTGCTCCATTCACGCCACAAGGGCATCGCACTAACCTAAATTCTCTATGTCATCAAGCCAACTTCAAGATAATACTGCAAAGGGTGCTGATAGGTATAATGGCATGGTTGATTGTTTCCGTAAAATCATCAAGAACGAAGGGTTCGATCCAAATAACTCAATCAAGAGCCACATAGGATTGCTAACCGCTACTTAAGGTTCTCGAGATTGTACCGTGGAATTGCCGCACCCATCCTTATGGAAGCTCCGAAGAGGTGCGATCTCCCTTACGTTTTTTACAACTCCCCCTCCCTAGTGGTTGTTCCTAACCCGAGCTTCAGGGCGACCAAGTTTGCTGCGAATGACGAGTGGGGCAAAATCTACCGCAAAATGTTTGGCGTATCGGAAATGAACCAGTCTATATCGGTCCTTACTGGTGCCTCTGCCGGTGCCACGGAATCCTTTGTCGTTGTTCCCTTTGAGCTAGTCAAGATCCGTCTCCAGGATAAGAAATCCTCGTGCAACGGACCCATTGATGTAGTGAAGAAAGTGGTCGCGTTAGATGGATTATTGGGTCTATACACCGGACTAGAGAGTACCATGTGGAGGCACGTCTTGTGGAACGCGGGATACTTTGGAGTCATCTTTCAAGCGAAGAAACTTCTTCCAAAGTCGGAAACCAAGCAAGGGCAGATGACTAATGATCTCGTTGCTGGATCTATCGGTGGGACATTTGGAACCATCCTAAATACTCCGTACCATTTACCTCCCCAAACGTCCATGCTTAGGGCGTCTACCCGGAAAGTCACTAACTCTCGGGAATAACAGTGCCGACGTAGTCAAATCCCGCATCCAAAACACTGTCAGGGTTAAAGGTATCGTTCCAAAATACAACTGGACTCTTCCGTCGATCGCTTTGGTCGCCAAAGAGGAGGGCTTGGCAGCGCTTTATAAGGGATTCGTGCCCAAGGTTCTTCGTTTGGGCCCAGGGGGAGGTACGTCGTCTATTTCACTCAATCCTGATATTGCCTGTCATCATGGCGAGCCCTTACTAAGCTGGCTCCTCTCCTCAACAGGTATCCTTCTCGTTGTCTTCACTTCGGTAATTGATTTCTACAAGAAGCTGAAGGTAAGTGGCGAGGCTTGATCGTAGACTCAGAGGGCACCGCATGCGTTTCGTAGATTTCGCACTTTTTTTTTTTTTTCGATTTACGCGCAGGTTCGGTATAGCGGTGACATACCTAGACCAGAGACGCAATCTCCCTCGACTTTCCCTTTTTTCCCCTCTTTTTCCAGTATTTATCTGAGGTGTTTCGTTTTACCTTACCTGGTTGGTTGTATAGAGTAAAAAGTTGTGCGCCCCGCATCGATTCGGCCAGAGTAACGCTGTGCATAACAGTGAGCTCGACGAACATGATGTTATTATGCGAGGAAATAAAACATTGAACCAAAACACAATTTATTTTTTGAGCCATAAATTGAACTCCCCTTCCCTCCCTCTGCTACGCACTTTCCCCCTCCTGCCGCGGCCGAACACTCCTCTCCCCAGTATCCATAACATGATCATGCACAGCCTGAGTGACAAGAGTCCTCAACTCCCTCTGCGTCTCCTCATTATCAAAGTCCTCCCGTTTTGCCAGCCCTTCAATCTTCCGCCTAAGCGCGTCGTCCACAGGCAATAGCGTCTCAGACATATCCTCGGCAGCACTAAGATCAACCGAGATCCCCGGCGGCGGTTTAGGATACGTCGTTGCTTCCTCCCCCACTCCTTCCTCATCCTCACCGGCGGCGGCAGCGGTGGCTTCTAACCCACGCAAGTATGCAACTACCAACGGGAACTGTCCGTCTTCCTCAATCGTGTCCGCTGCCTGATACCCCTCCTCTGCATTAGCCAGCGAAGTTGGGGCGTGATGGGGGGAGGGAGAAGCACAGTCAACCCCAACCCATTCCTATGCCCAACCTCAGCTCCCAATTCCTCCACCAGCACCCGGGCAGCCTCGACGGTTTCAGCTACGAATAGCGGTGTATCGCCCTCGCCGTCCTGCACGTTCACGTCCCCGCCGTGGGTACGCACTAGCGAGCGGAGGAGGGGTATGTGGTTGTAGGAGACGGCTGCGTGGATGGGTGTATCTTGACAAGTCAGTAAATAATGTAAATAAAAGGATTGGGCGGGATAGGGGACGAACAGCCGTTTTCGTCTTTGGAGTTTACACATTCTGCGTCCTGCGAGAGGAAGTGTGCTACGGACTGGATGTCATTGTCGCTGGCTGCTATCCAGATGTTTGGGGATGGCATCGCGTGTTTTGTTCGGAGGGGCGTTGTTGCGCTGAGAATATGATTGATTGATTGATTGATTGGAAGTTTTCGTTCCGTGATTTGCGAGATACCGGCAGCGCTAACTTGTCACAATTATGATAGCGTTGCGGCTGGACCTTGGTGGTGGGTCTTTATCGATAACTTTTTTCCGCTCGTTTCCTGGTGCCCCACCACTAGCGTGGCACGTGATGTGGGGTTAATTTAAGCTCTGATTTCAGGCTATCGGGTGATAGATTATGATTGTGGACTGCAGGCTGTGAATCGTGCTTGTTCGGGGAGGTTTCTGGTCAGTTTTTCCTATGTATTATGTTTCCTTTTGCCCCTCTAGTAATATTGAATAGGTACCGGTGGCTTCCTCACCCGACGGTAAAGGTATCATATGAATCTTCAATACATTACCATTGTGATAAACTGCCCATACTGTCGCCGGCTATGATACGAGAACTTCCCTCGTAAGTTACCACCATATCATGTATTACGCTTAACTGCCGTACTCGAGCACGGTACTTACCAATCCATAAAGTATCAGGCCCCCTCGGGATCGGTTGATAACCTTCCTGGCGCCAAGGCGCCCGGGCACTTTATGAATCCGTAAACATTCTGCTCCAATTGAACCCCCGCCTCCTTAACATGGTGGCAGCACAATACTCGAGGGTATTAATACGGGGGATCTCGGACACATCCGAGATTGGTACGAGTAGAAACCTAGTGAGAAATTCTCGCACCACCCCGTCTGTAGAAAACCAGAGCTGAACCGGCCCGAATTGTAACATAAGGGGCGGAAACGGATCGGGGGACCCGGAGGGTCGGGCCCGATTTAAAGCTGGTATATTATAGCTTTAGGCTTGCCGTTTTAGTTTCTAAGGTGGTGGGGGTCAGAGCTCTGGATGGGCATGAGCGATTTTGGGGGGTTTGCCGGTGGACGTGGTGGCTTTGTGGCAAGGAGGTTGGCTGGTTAGATATGATACCAGTCAGTATCTTGATACTATAATACTAGCCACTCGTGGCTTCCAAACAGTGGCTGATTCTCACGGGTGACTTTCTTGCCTTTTACACGAAGCATTCTTTCCGAGCTGCCAACCCGCCGATCTCGTTTGACCTAACGAGTAATAACTTAGCGAGGGCGTTTCCTTCTCTTCTCCCACCCTCCTTGCTGCTTTGGCATTTACATGACACAACCGACCAGCTCCGGACGCCCTCCCTTCCTTACTACAACATATTTTAAGCTACAGTACTGGCCTATGACAGGCCTCCTATTTTGGATGACAGGTGCTGGACCAACCAGATTCCTTGGATCTGATTTTAGATGCGGAATCTTAAAGTCCCTTGATACCGGCAGCTGTCTCTAAGACTCCGGGAGTCGCCACCATCCAGTGGAACGCAGTCGATTACGACCACACACATCTGGGGGCTGAGGGTTTTAGGCGAGCCGGCAGATTGGTCGATGCAAAACCAAGCACAGCACAAGCATCGTATCCTTTTCGGGGCAATTGCTAAACTGGTTCGCGGTATTGTAACTATAAGGTTTACGCCCTGAACAGATGAAAAAAATGTTTGCCGGCATAGGTGTTATACGGATTGTCCTGCCTTCCGTGTCTATTAGTTTAAGCTTACTCTACGAGTAGCCCACACTGCTATCATATGTGTATGCTAATCGGGGAGTCGTGGATGAAAGGAAATGCATTGTTGTACGATTTTCATTGGAATTCCACATGTGCTGTGCTGCACTCCCGTGCGCTCCCTAGATCACCCTCTTTTTTCTTGGAGGCGACGTGGGGAAATGATCGCTGTTTGGTAGGGTGCGATGCAGTATTACTAAGGTGGCCTGCCAGCACTAACCAGATAGATAGTAGGTGTGTACCGTACTTTACTGTACAAGATCATAGAGCATACGGTACTCGTACTGTACTCGAGCAGTTGGTAGAATACCGGTAGTCCGTTGTAAGTTAATAATGAACCTGAGAAAAGAAGAAAAAAGGCTGAGCATGAGGCTCACGACCACAGCTATGATACTACTTTGGGCAAGCACCGCACGAGGAGTTCTTCGTGTTACGCAACGCGGGTGCATACCATACTGGAGCAAATCCTCCCCACCCCACCGCAAAATGTCTCATTGGGGTAAAGGCCAATTGATAAGTCGCGAAACCGTGGCAGCCTGTCCCGTTTCCGGGGTGTGAAAGGAAGAAAAGCAGGGAACCGGGGGGCGGGAAGGGAAATGATGGGGAGGAAATGGACGTCTACGGTACTCGTACAGCACCGGTACAAGTAACCCGCGCATCCTGTCTTGCTCTTTTGGCTCCGAATCGCGGGTGGGCTATTTAGACTTGGGGTGATTTTGGGGTTCACAGTCTAGAGCCGGGGGTCGGTTGGGATGCCATGTTCCATAATACCCCACCAGCGCAGTAGGAATAGCTTTAGACATACCGGTATCTGGGTGGCTGGTTTTGGTAGAGTTTGGTGCGGTACTGGTACGGGTTGGGGAAACTACTGCAGTAGTTCGAGTACCGGCAATACGTGTTATTATCACGGTAGTTTTTTCTCAAGTTTATGGACCAATATCGTCCACCATAACCTACGTAGGTACAGCACCTAAGTTTTGTATGTTACACTCGCAGTGGGCATCGTGTTAGCAACCGGTGTAACATACGAGACTTAGGAGCTGTACCTCCGTACAGTAGATACGGTCTGGGCGCTTTGCGGCGCCCATACAGAACTTCATTCAATGCCACTGGAATCGAGTGCTCCAGCACGTGGAAGAGAATGGATTGTTAATGATTAACCGGTCAATCATTTCAAACTCCTGCGAGAATGGAGGTTTTTCTCTCTCTTTCCCCTTCTTCTTTTTTTTTGGTACTCTATCATCCATTCTCATTGCTTCTTCCTCTGCCGTACACCTCCCCGCAGCCACGCACATGGCTTCTGTGCGGCGATCTTGACGATTCGAATGGCTATCGTATTCGCTTTCTTCCTTCCTCCTGGCCGGAAACTTGCCGACTGTACCTTTTATATGTTGAGTTACATACTATACTCCTGCAGTTAAGTTAGATGTCGAGAGTTGGTGGTGGGAGATGCGGAGAGAGTCGAGCGAGGCCAGAAAAATAAATAAAAGACCTCCCCACGGCTTCCATTGCCGTTCTTGGTTATGCCGGGTTCAGAACAGGGCTTTTTCTTCTTTCTTGCTGTCCTTCTTTCTTCTTTCCTTTTTTTCCTTTCCTTTCCCTTTTCCTCTTTGCTGAGGCCAGACAGTCGTAAATAATTGCAGTAAAAGTAAAGTTTAAAAAATAAATATCTTTATTTTGTAGTGTCCCTCTTCTTCCCTCTGAGCTACGCCCATTTTCTAACCACTCATTTACGACTTGCTACATAACACATCCACAGTAGCTGTCGCCGTCGTTACTGGGCCTTTCTATTCCTTCTGCACCAGGCGAAGCAACTGGACTTTCTTCTACCGTTGAAATCGTATTTACAAGCGCTCCTCCTCTTTCTTCCTATCATACTCCAACCTTTTCACCTACTTAAATTTACTTGCCTCCCACCCCCCCGCGGCCAAAAAAAAAAAAAAAAGGAAGGAAGAAAAGGAAAATAAGTTGCAACCACCCCTTCGTCCTCATTATCCCTCGACTCTCCTCTTCATCCTCGCAGTTACAACCACAACCACTCCGAATCCAAGCGCTCCATACCTTCCGCTTTCTCCAATTGGTCCGGCAGCTGTTTTTATCCAACGATTTACTTACTCCGTCTCCTACCGTGCAAAGCGAAGCGGCCTCGTCCTGATTTTTTTTTCGGGCCGGCTTTTTATTTTTCCTTTTGAATCCTGTTCTCAACAGTTTTTTAAAGGGAAAAAGAAAAAAGAAAAAAAAATTAAGCTGTTACCCGGTGTTGATAACTTTCGTCTTCGACTTCCACGATTTGTGTCTTCATTTCTCATGCCTCTTTTTGTCCTGCGTTAAGTCACTTCATGGTAACCCAAACCTGCCACCTTTCCATCCATAGCTTAAGGTTCCTATACGCGCTTGAGGGAATCGTTTTCTAGAGAGACGGAGGCGGGAGGAAAGGGAGGGAGAGGAGAGGAAGAAAGGGGAAAAAAAATATGAAAGGATGAGGAACAATAAAAGCAAGAACAAAAACGATATTCTCTCTCTTCCTCTCCTGAGCCCCCTTTCTCTCATTAACTCACCCCCCTCAATTCTTATGGTGTTCTGTTTCTGACGCTTTTGGGTGTGTGTTGGTCTTCCGTAGTTTTGGGCTCTGATATCGCCATTTAGACACACAGCGGAACCCCCGAGGCTCTCCCCAACCTCTCCGCTCCGGGTCTTCTTCCAGAATCATGGCGAGACGGTAGCTCGGCACCCGATAATCACAATCGTGACGTCCGTGGTCTTCGCTGTGATACTATGCTACCCATTCCCTTTCCTCTACTCGGCCACGGCTCCAGGTCTACCGTCGGTGCCGCATCACGTATGGACTTCCGCCAGACCGTTCTCAAGCTCGCACACTATTCCGGATATTGGGATCAAGCAGGCGTGGATCCAGGGGTCGTACATGGAGGCTCTGAAGTTGGATGTGGTGGAAGAGGCCTTAAGGATTCAGCAGATGCTCTTGGACCCGGATGTGGCATGCAGCTCGTTTTCGGGGAGTGGGATGTTTACGGAGGCAACGGGGTCTGGCGGCGACGGCGGTGACAGCGGTAATGGTGGTGCTGGGGTAGATGACGGTAGTAGTGGCATAAGGAAGAACACGAGTAATCCAGGGATGGGGAAAGGGATGTTCTTCCACTCGCCGCTGTTATACTGGAATTGCTCTTTGTCGGCAATAAAGGCTGATACGAACTTGATTACAACGGTTAACAAGGAGTTCAACAAGCGTTCTCCAGCGAACGTTACATTACGGTGGGGCTCTGTCTTTGCTGGTAAAAATTTTCATCACAATCAATTGGTCAAGGCGGATGCCTTGGTCATCAGTTTCTTCTACCGCCTGGATTCCTCCGCCGGGGAACTCTGGGATCAACGGGCTGCCATCTTGGCACAAGAGGCAAATTCCCATGGCAGATATGATGTTTATCCGAGCGATGGGAAAGAGAAGGGGAGCACACTTTACGAGGTACCGTTTCTTCTACCTTTGAGTTGGACCGAATCGTGATATTAATCAAATGGTCGGGGTGCGGGAAAAACAGTTCCGGTTTCAGCCCATGAGCAAACTAGACAATTTTATGCTGGCTGGATGCTATCTTCTTACTCTGGCATACCTGACCATTTCTCTGCGGAACTTGCGGGCTGTCAAGTCAAGATTGGGCCTTATTGCCGCAGTTTTGATCCAGGTACCTCATATCAACCCAGCGCGATTCTTATATAGAGACAACATCAGCTAATTTGGTGAAACAGATGGCATTTTCAGTGTCGTCTAGCTTTACGATACTAGCCTTCTTTAAGGTCCCAGTATCTCACGTACCTAGGTATGTTTGATAGTCCCTATCACTTGGGGTTTTTTTTTTCTCCCCTCCTCTTTCAAGAGAGGAAAGAAAAAATTCAATGATTCGATCCCCTTCCTTTTCCCCAGTGCTAAACTAGACATGATAAGCTGACAATACTGTTAGGGAAGTGTTTCCTTTTGTCGTGATAGTGATCGGATCCGAAAACATGTTCCGTCTCATAAATGCAGTTTTAGAAACCCCTGCCGAACAGCCCACAACTTCTCGCATAGCGATTGCTCTAGGGGAGGTTGGATTTCTCTCTTCGGTGGCGGTAGGAACAGATCTGGCACTATTATTTATCCTTGGTCAATTCTCCGTTCCTGCAGTTCGGGAATTTTGCACGTTCGCTTGGGTCGCCCTGATTATGGACTTCTTCCTGCATTTGACCTATTTCTTGGCAGTTTTGAGTGTCGACGTAAGGCGTTTGGAGTTGCGGGATTCATTGGATCGGCTCACTTTCAACAGACCCGAGTCGTACGGCGGGCGGATGGATCCAGAAGGGCGGGGCAAATCAGGCGAATTAATAATGCAAAGGGCAATGCCGATGAGTACTAGGATTGCGGGTTCCGTCATTGTATGTTCCACAACTTTGTCCCGTATCTTCGGGGTCACGGTCTAACAAGGTGTGTTATAGTTGATCTGCTTTCTCGTTGCACTGAACATGCATTTTCTGGAAAACCAGTCTCCATTGCGAACCGTGATCTCTCTGTGCGAAATGGTTACCAACCGGGGAGGAACCAGACTTACCGATTCGCCAGGCCCTAGCCCGTCGCCAATTATGCCGATCAATGTCGCGCGCACACCCACGGCATGGCTCAAGAGACAGGACCAACTAACTGGAAAAGAGCTGATTGGAGTCGTTAAACCTGGTGCATATCGCATGGTTGCCAAGGCGTACGACCCCATATTTTTCGTCGTCCGCGGTTCGTCTCGCTCCAAGATTCCTGGTCTGATGCCAAGCCTGGTAAGTGCTGTTGCAATCGACACGGTGAAGGAATACATACAAGGGTTCATCTTGACTGTTATTGTCGTGGCGGCTGCTGTCACTCTCTTAATGAATCATCTTCTAATGAAGGATATAACTGCGGATTTGGTTGAGGCACCAGAGAACGAAGGTCCTTCGCTGACCTGTCAAACGCTCTATGAGGGGCACTCTTTGGATGTGGTCATGCTCGCGGCGTCGCCGAGAGGGGTTGTTGTATCTGTGGGATTGGATAGGAGAATTGTGGTCTGGAAATTAAAGACAATGTGGCAACTTCCTTCGAAAGACATTATTCGGCCGACATGTCCTCAGCACTCATTATGGCCTATAATTGCTATCGCGTTGGATGAGAAAGGGGAATGGCTGGCTATAGCTCCGAGGCAAGGGAGCGTCTCAATATGGAGTATCAAGGAAGCAACTTTCAAGCCATCAGTTTCCATAGATCTGGGTGGCCACCAACCTAGTGCGTTCTTTTTCGAGCCTCGAAGTCGCGGTGATGGTCCACGATTAATAGTTTTGAGGCATGACGGTTGGCTTTCAGAGGTATGCGTCAGGACGGGGAATAGTGTGCACCACAGGATTTGCACTGGCGTTGTTGTTTCATGTTCGCACGGGGGGTTTACCCCTAGGCTGCCATTAAGGGTGGTTACTGCCTGCCAGAGGGGAAAGATCTTTGTGACCTCGAAGTCGGCTGGTGAATGGTATTCCCGCCAGCTCAGCCTATTGGAACAGCCGGTGATTCCCTCAATACTGGATCCGAGTGAGAATTGTACAATCTTGCCGCTTTCATCTTTGGGGATGATTGTGACTTCAAGGTCATGCAAAGTTGACCTGGTAGACTTATTATCAGGTGAGTTTTTATCAGGCTCAATTTTGAATGCTCAGAATACCTAACACATAACAGGCAGCGTGATACGAACGTTCCAAACGGGCCAGTTCAAGCCTAATTCATTGCGGGTGTTCCACGCCAACCGCCGAACATGTCTATACTGCGGTTGCCCGGCAGTCCTATCATTCTCCATTGCATACAGCGAACGAGAATCCGGCATGTTCATTATGCACACATGGTTCTCCTCCAGCGGCCGAATGAAGGATATCTGCCTGCGGGCAGAGCGCGATCGAAGGGAACGCAAATGCTCCGGATTCGAGAGTGCAGTGGAGAGCACCCACTGGTTGGAAAACGTAGAGACCTGGGAACCGACAAACCTGAATCTGGTAGCGGGTATCCGACGCCGGGAAACCATACAGGAGGAGTCGAGTTCAGACGACTCCGAACTTCTCTCCCAGCACCAAGCCTCGAGCCTCCGACGGCGAAAGAAAATGGGCAAGAAGCACAGCGCTGAGGACGACGACGAATGGGAAGCCTGGACCATGCATGCCGATGGTGTTGTGACTTCCTACCCACTCAGCGATAGCGCGGCCGAGGAGTCAGACGAGTTTCTACTGGTTAGTAGGGCCGGTCCCGTGTGTCGGGTGGGTCAAAGATCTGTTGCGGTGGGCTTTGGCAACACAGTCAAGTTACTGGCCGTTGGGAACGAGCGATACGAAGGAGAGGATGATAATGACGATATTTCTCAGATTTCACGGAAAGCTAGGCCGCATCATCATCGGAGGTAGATGGCGTATTTTTTCTTCTTTCTTTTTCTTCCTCTTAACATTCCCTTTTTCTCCCCTTTGGTTCGCTTTTTATTTATTTCTTGATGTAAATGACAGTCCTTGGCAACGTTTTTGATACTTGATACCTTTTTTCTTTTACCTTCTCCTCACCTTTCCTTGAGCGAGGGCGGCGGCGGCGACGACGACAGTGGGGGATTATCATAACTCATTATACCACCGGTACGGTATGATACCTCAAACCCTGTGAATCCATTACATTACACTACATTCCATTCCATCCCACACCATCTCATTCTCCGGCTGGTTTTGGTCTGCTTCCTCATCGTTCTCATTCACCTGTTTATGTTTTTGTTTTTCTTGCCATTCATCATCGCCATCACCACCATTTTTATTATCAAATTTTTGATAGTAGGGCCTCTCTGTTTGTTCTTATTTTATTATGTTTTATTCTATTTGGCGGGAATGGGAAATGGGAAATGGGATTGGGTTCTATGGAGTTGTGGCTTGGCTGGGATTTGTCATTGTACAAAGCTTATGATATTATAAAGGAAAGAAAAGACAAAATCGAGAACATGAGTGAAAGTATGAAAGAGAGCGAGTATTTACATGTGGGGTGAGTTGTGTGGGGGATGCTAATAGTTACGAGGGTTCTCCTTCGCCTTGGGTGGGTGGGGGTGGATGGGATCTATGGTTTGTCTTCGGGGGTGGAGGTTGGCTCTGATGTTGGGGGTATCAAGGGGTCCGGTGCCGGGCGCGGGCCTGGGCTGGCGTTGTCGAGATCTGAGTCGGGGGAGTCGGAGAAGTATTCTGGATCTTCGTATTCTGACTCTTCGTATTCTGGCTCTTCATATTCGTGCTCTGGGTCGCCGTGCTCTGGGTCTTGGTACTCGTGCTCCTCGTACTCTTGGTCGGGATCGTCGTGCTCTTGCTCCAGGTCGCCATGTTCTGACTCCTCGTGCGAAGAGCAGTGAGCAAAAGGAGCATCAGAATCCTCGCCCCATTCTCCCGCCACCGTCTTCCCTAGTCCCTCAAGAGCGGCCTCCCCCCCCGCCAACAATTCTGCTTCCTCCCCATCCCGCTTCCCTCTCCCAGCCCCCCCTAGCTGGTACCCCTCTACCCCCTTCCGCCGCCCCCGTCTATCCCTCCCCAGGATCATGTCGTCCCGAATTACCCTCTGCTGTTCAATAATTTCCATAAACCGTTTCGTCATCTCCACCCCCCTTAGCTCATCCTTCCTTATCAAATCCTTCACGTCCCTCGACGTAGACTTAACTCCATGCTCCCAAGTTCCACCCTCCTCCCTAACACCCGTTTCCCTCGCGATGATGTCATCGAAAATATCTTCCTCCTGCGCAAGCACGGTCCAGACCTCCAGCAATTCTAAAAGATCAAATCTTTTCTGCTTCTTGACGGTCTTCCTCTTTATAGTTATGGATATGTGCAGGGGCGTCTTCTGGCCTGGCCAGCGGAGGATTGGGAACATATTACTCTCTATCAACTGTGGCAGTCGCGGGACCAGGGAGCGGCGAGGGGGCTGATAATTCGGGTCCAGAAGTCGCAGTTTCCTCTTGCATTTCAGCATGACAGCTGGCGGCGGGGGTGGTTTTGGAGGGGGTGGGGAGAGGGTGGCTACAAAGAGGTCTTCTTCGCGCCGTTTTTGCAGCTGGGTGATTTCTTCCGAGAGTTTAGTGATGCTTTCTAGGTCGCCGGTCGTGGCGGCGCGCACCAGGGTTTCGCTCTAGCTAGGATCGGCTGGTTAATTCTTCGAGATTGGGCGAAAGGGGGAGGAGGGGGTGGAGGGGAGGATGGAGGAAGGAGTACTCTGCGGGCATAGGAGAGGGCTTTGCGGACGGGCCTGATTCCTTGTGCGTTCTGATTCCGCTTGAATTCGCTGCGGATATGCCATTCCGCGAATTTGGTTTGGGCAGGCTCGAGTGGGAGGTGGGGGATGTGGGAGAGGAAGGCTCGATAAAGTGCAAGGCCTAGTGATTTCCTTTTTCTGTTAAATCACTTTTTCTCTTGGGGGTGAAGTTGAATTGATGGAATTCACTCACAGGCTACTCTGTGAGCCGGAAGTTTGGTTGGAACCCGCATGTGGATCTCGACACTCGTATCTTCTCCAACGAAAGGACGGTGGCAGGTGTGAGGTTGGATGAGAGTCAGACATTGGGGGGGATGGTGGGATGCAGAGCCTCAACTGAGCCAGCCGGGTAACCTTACTGCACCAAGATTGCACGAGATACCGGGGTTTCGTGCTTCCACGCAGACAGTTATGGAATTGAGTCAAAAGGTAAGTTATAATTGAATTCGGGAAAAGAAGATATAAAACTACTCTATAAATCAGTCCTGAATCTCCTGTTGTTTCCAGGGCACTGGCACTTGCATAATGCCGGTAGCAGCCCTGTTGCAGTGGTCCAGTTTTAGACCCTTCAGACTTTAAACATCTTCACTCTACTTTCCACCAACGACATCAACCTCTCCCATCGTCCACCTGACGGAAGGTCAGCAATAACGATGCTCCAATCACTGCTGGCCCGGGCTCTCCTCCGGCGGCCAATTCCTCCCGGCCAACTAATCGATAGTAGACTTCATCAATTACCGACGCTCGCACGGCTGGTGTCCACCACTCCCGGGCCCCCAGCATCAACACCCCCGCTAGCCGCAGAGCCGGAAGCCCCAGACATGTCCTTTGTTAATACCTTTACAGCACGTATCAAAGACGACAGCCGACGCCGCGGTTCTGGCGCAACAACCGGCTCCTCACGCAACCTGAAAATGCGCACATACAAGCCCCGCACACCAGGTCTCCGTCATCTCAAACGCCCAATAGAAGACCACCTCTGGAAAAAGGGCCCCTTCAGGCCATTAACCTTCGCAAAGAAGCGCACTGGTGGGCGTAACCACACGGGGAGGATAACATGTCGACACAAAGGAGGTGGACACAAGCGGAGGATCCGAACGGTGGACTTCCACAGGCTCGCCCCGGGCCAACATACGATCGACCGGATCGAGCGTGATCCGGGGAGGAGTGCTCACATAGCACTAATCACCAATAACGCTACCGGCCGGAAGAGCTACATTCTCGCGGCCGACGGCCTGCGCGCTGGGGATACGGTGCAGTCGTATCGGGATGGTATCCCCGACGACCTTATGGCGGCTATGGGCGGGCGGATCGATCCGGGCATGCTGGCTGCCAGGACTACAACGAAGGGTAATTGTTTGCCTATGCATATGATCCCGATTGGGTCGGTCGTGTTCGGGGTGGGGTCGAAGGAGAAAGGTGGCGCAGTTTTTTGTCGGGCCGCCGGGACCTACGCTACCGTCGTGGCCAGGGAACCTACTACGAAGAGTGTTATCGTCAAGATGCAGAGTGGGGAGGTACGGAGAGTCTCGAAGTTTGCGGCGGCGACGATGGGAATTGCAAGCAATACGACTTGGCAGCATAGGCAATTGGGAAAGGCTGGGAGGAGTAGGAATTTGGGGATCCGGCCGACGGTTAGGGGTGTTGCGATGAATGCTTGTGGGTCTTTTGTCTCTATTTTCTTCTTTTTGATCTTATTGATCTGCATCGTTTGTGTTTTCCTTCTCGGTGGCAATAACGGCATGGAGAGGGGGGAGTATCTAGCGCGAAGCGGTGATACCAGTGCCTTTACCCCCAGCCGGCACGCCTGCTTGGTCGAGCAAACCCCTGTCGTACCACCTCCTCCTAAAACTCCCCTTTTCCCTCTTCACCTCCCTTCCCCACTCCCCCGGAAACTCGCCCATCTACGTTGGCCCAATACATCGCAACAGGATGTGGGTGGGGACACACGGACCTGCGCAGTCATACCCTCCGGGGAAAGCGCACAGGATTGAAAATGCACAACGATCTATCAATATATCCAAAATCTTATTCCCCCTACATCTGCCAATTAAATTCTTTCCCTACCAAGAGAGCGCTTTCTTCGATATGCATATGCTAACCACTATACCACCCACTCAGCCGACCATCCCCATGGAGGAGGCCGTGGTAAAAGCCAAGGAAATAAAGCCCCCGTCAGTCCTTGGGGTACCCCGGTACGTTTATTTCTACCACAGCTCCTTCCACCTCGCCATTCATTTGTCCCCGTCCATTACGTGGCTTGAGAGTGAAATGTGGAGTTTCAGCTCAGACTGTTCTACGTTTATATATATCTCGATTACTGAGCCAAGTGTGCTAACGGCTGGTGGTTTCGTTGGGGGGTTAGGCCAAGGCAGGATACAAGACTCGTACGACTCTCCCTCTGCCCCCTTTTATTTTTAAAGTTTCTTTTTTTTTTTACCTCGGAAGTGCGGTTTGGCTGATGGTTCACGGTGGTGGTATACTGTAGGTCCTCGCGGTAAGCCGAATAAATATGTTATCACGCCAAGGGCGAGGAATCATGGGAAGAGGAAGAATAAGAATTAGGATTTCCATGGCGATATCCCACTATCGGTAATTCTTTGTTTTCTCCCCTTCAGACATGGCGCTCGAGTAGGGTTTGGTAAGCTCAGGCACCGTGGTATATTCCGCATCGCAGAGGGTGTGCGCTTGATAGGGATCTGTACTTGTACCCGGCATGAAGTGTCTGGGAATGAGACACCGTTATTTTTTTTGCTGGCAGGGTGGTTGCGCAACACTAGCCGTAACTTTTAGATAATTATTGCTGGACGCAAGTATATATAAATACAAGCTTAGACAAAGCAGAAAGGAAAAGAAGAAGAAAAAAGGGAAAAAAAAACACCCTTCTCTAATCCAATCGTTTAGCACTGGTATGCTCTGATATTATAGCGTACGGTAGCCAAGGGCAGTATCTGGACGACATATCATAGTCTAACGGCACATATCACATCATCACCCGCACCCTAATCTTCCTCCATGTTCCACCATCTCCCGCACCAAACACATTCAAACCAGACCAAGCCAACACCACCACCACGCACCTTCCTCCAATCCTCCAACCAACCAACCAAACAGCCTTCTCTCACTACCCGTTATCATACTGTATATCACAGTATATACTCCATCCCCAGCTGAACCATCCACCCCCATCCATCATTCGCCATCACGCTCCACCCGCGCACCAATCTATCATACCCATAGAGCGACCAGCTGCTAGCACCCAAGTTACATCGGTATCCTGTCCTAGCAAACAAGCATACCGCAGAATCTCAAACGATCGAACCGCTTTACCAATTCCGTTTGCCTCCTCCTGTAAGGCATGGCATTATTGTTTTTTTTGTCTTTCAGATGGGCTGAAAAGCCAAAACCAAAACCAAAAAAAAACTTCCGCTCCGTCTCTCTCTCTCCCCCCTCTCCTCTCGCCACTTTCCCAGGGGGGGGAGAAGAAGGAAATTTTGGACTTTCCAGCACTAGGTTCAATTGCTTGATTATATGATACTGTATGTGCTGTACTAGTTACCCCTACCAGGTATAGGGATGGACCAATAGACAAACAAAACCGCAATATGATACAAAACATTCATAAATTCGAAATAGAAATAAGGCGTTTAGACATAATATTATAATATTATAATATTATAATATTATTTATGTATATATATATATACATATACACAACCAACCAACCCTATGCACGCGTGAGTGAGCGACTCCAAATGAGATGGATGGATGGGATGGAGATCGCAATAGCGCGGTAAGGCAAGAAGTGCTTGAGTATACAAGTAAAAAAGAAGTCAGCCTTACGTGCCTATCCGTTCTCCCGGACATCTCCAGCGAGAGTACTGTACAGATTAACTCATAGCCAGCCTATCGGTGGGCGGGTAGAGTACCCTGTTCCATGTCTCTCCCTACCTAACGAGTCGGGTAACTTTTATGGGAAATTTATCTTGCTCCGCTTTGCTGGAAAGCAATTTTGCTGTTGCAAGGTTTGCTTGCCACAGTTACTCGAGTACGATATTTCCTTCCGAATCCTTGGCTGGGGGGGGGGAGGAGAGGATGGAGGGAGCGATCCACAAGCTGTGCTGTTGTACAGTACAGTATGGCACTCTAATCAAGATTTTCCTCATATCATGCGGTGAAATTATGAGCTTCCTTCCGGCGGCTCTGAAGAAAGCTTAAACCTTCTCTTTCTTTTCTTCTTCTTTGGTTCGCCCTGTCTCGCGCGTGCCTTATGGGTATCATACCTAGCATAGTACCGGTATCACAGTTGTATGATAGGCAATACCATATGACCACTTTACCATTATGGTAGACCACCACCAAGACCGCATATCATAATCATACTAAAATTTGAATCCTGATTTATATACCCCCAGCGAAAAACAGCACAACATCTTGTATGATAATATGTAAAGTAAGTAAACAAATCCTCCCTTCCCCCCAAGGGAGAGGAGCTGAACAACCCCTCCAACCCAACAAAAGATCTCGGCGCGATTACCCCCCGGCAGCTCACGTCATCGATCAGCCGAATGGTTAAAAATCTGCATTTATGGCACTCGAGTATGTATGTATGTACCGGTATTCTTTGTACAGCGGTAATACCAGTTTTATCAAGGCTGTTTCTACCGTCGCTCTAGAAGGTTGGGTTGGGCAAGCCACTCTCTTTTTTTTTTTTTTTTTCCCATTTAGTCGCCCCAGTTATCATAACTTGTATCATATTATTGGCACCTGTATCATACCGGTATGATACTCAGTACGGTACCGGTACTCGTAGGGGCTGGGGTCGTTATTGGATCTTCTGATTGGAGACAGTTTTGGGGGGCGACCGCCGTTTAATTTACTCGAGTTATGGGAAATCTCATCAAATAATCGAAAAACTTGTTTTTGCTGTGCGGTATCGTATCATACAAGTACAATAATTAGGCGATCCAAAAAGGCTTTTTTTTATTTTTTTTATTTTTTTTATTTTTTTATACAATACCTTCCCCGGAAAAAAGGGGCAGAAAGGTGAAAGAAAGTTGTTTCAGCCCCCCCCTTCTCCCTAAAAAGACTTATGAAAAAAGAAAATAATAATAATGACCTAGACCTTACCGGAGGAGGCAACTCGAACTACAAGTACTGTACATACCGCGCTATTCAAATACTGTAATTCGAAAAAGTTTTTTTTTTTCTTTTTTCTTTTTCTTTTCTTTCTTTCCTGTGCGTGGCATACATAATTGGCGATGGAGGGGGCTTCATCTTGAATAGGATTACCCGAGCATGGCGGTTAAAGTTATTTTAGAGATTTGTGGTGGTATTAGTCTATATCATAGGAGGGGAGGATAATCTAACGATATTCTACTACCGTAGACTAGGGCAGTTAGTGCGCGCCAAAGTTGGTATGATATGATATTTGGAAAAGGAAGGAAAAAAAAAAAAAAAAAAAAAGAACTGGATGGCGGCTTCTTATCTCGAGTCGCTGAATTCAGGCAGTTCCATTGATTACAAGTACAGTAGAGTATGATAGGCTCCTGAACGCTGAACGGGGTCGCCGGTTATTGTATGAGAGTTAGGTCAGAGAGGTTTAATGATCATCACGTCAAAAAGTCCTTTTTATTGTTGTTGTGCTGTATCATACTTAGCGCGTCGGCGGTGGGGACAAAGAGGCAATATCATTTTCTCCACGGGGGGTTACGGTACCGGTATGATACCAGCACAACATCGTACAGTACAGTGCATTATAGCATGATCGCCCAAGCATCTACAGCGGGTATCATACATGTATGCACCCATACCACCGTCATCATCGCAATTTGATAACGGTTCAAGGGAATGGTCGTACGGTGCTTCGCCTCCCGGCCAATCGCTCCTCCGGATCCGAATGCACCGATAGCTTGTTGAAACGAGCCGCAGTGGTCCATGTAGGACCGATTTATGGGAGGATTCCATACCCCAATGCAACCGGTAGTTTCCCATGGGGGGAGTGGGGAAACGTCCAAGGGTTTGAAGGCATTCCATCGATTGTTCCCTTCTCCTCGCCCCTGACGGGACGGATCTGGGGATGGGGGTGTTGAGGTGCTGCAATAGTTACCGGTATCGGTACTGTACTCGTATGATACGAATACGGTACAGTGCTAGTGAAGTAGAAATAAGAGTGATGCCGAGGCGTGCAAAGTCGGTCTAGTGGCTGTTTCAATTATCCTTCCAACGCGCTTCCTTTTCTTTGTTCCATTGCTTCTTCACACCTATCTTATTTCCTATAATAGCTTCCGCGCGGGTTCTCGGGATCTCCGGCGGTTCCACCATCACCACACCTTCTTTCTCGATCGTTTGGGCTTTCAAGCCCCCCCCCCCTGAGACATATACAACACTCCGCTTTCTCCTGATTCGTCTTCTTGTTAGGTACTGTACTTGGAAGCCACAGGATACCGTACCTGATATACACGAATACGGTACATTGGTATCATATCATGGTCCGCTGAACCCTTCGCACTCGTACCCAACGTTACCACCGGCCAGCCCTGCTCCACCCGACCCAGCTTAGCTTGGCCTGCAGCAGAACAGTTGAGTTACAGGTTAGCCCATCTTGATTGGCGGCAGGCTTGTGAGAAGCGCAAGGTTGAACATATCATACTGAACATCCAGGTTCAACAGACTGCTACCACACTTTCTCTCTTTCCATACACTTCCAGTCCAACCCTGCGCGGTGAGAGACGGAACGGTGGATTACAAAGCGAGCGATGAACAGCAAAAGCAAAAAAGAAAAAGAAAAAGGGACCAGCAACTTTGAACTTGGAAGTGGAACCCGATAATGAGCTTTGCTTTAGACTCACTGAAGCTGGGAAGAAGGGCAAAAGGTATGCTCCCTCTATTCAATTTTTGCCGCCATATTGTAGTCAGATCCTGGGCATGATTGATAGGGCACTTATCATACTCACTCTTCACTCTTGTCGTGCGGGCTCCACTGTTACTCTAATATACCGGTAGACTACGGGTGCTGTACTGTGTACAGCACGAGTTCAGTACAGTACCTGTATTGGTGACTCAAAAATCAGTGCTGCAGGAAGCAAGCAGCAACAAGCAATTCGTGGATTTCCTTTTTTTCTTTTGGTCTATTCGCCTGGGGAGGAGGAGGGGGGGTTTTCCCTCCAAGGCTTCTACTGTTCTACAGTTTTTCCACATTCGAGAGAATACCCGCTTCTGCTTACCTTTCTATAAAAATTACTATTGTACTGTACCGGTATATTATTTTTCTTATTCCCCTCCTGGTGGTTCCCCTTCTTCCTTTTTTTATTATTTTTATTTTTTATTTAGCTTTTCCAGTAAAAAGCATCCCTCCTTCCATCCAACCATCCATCTTCCCCCCCACACCACCCACTCCAACTCTAACTACTCGAGTGCTGGTATAACCTTCGACCCTCCCTCCCTGCCTTCCTTCCTCTCTCTCTCTTTGCGTCCGGAGTTTAGGCGAGGAATTAATCCCACAAACCCTTTGAGCCTCTCCCTCCTGCACTCCTTTCGATTCCCCATTCAACCTTGCACCTGACTTACCATTTCTCTATCCTA
The DNA here is from genome assembly GCF_000151645.1 of Tuber melanosporum. Lineage (NCBI taxonomy): Eukaryota > Fungi > Ascomycota > Pezizomycetes > Pezizales > Tuberaceae > Tuber > Tuber melanosporum. The sequence goes on along the minus strand of NW_003299152.1, from coordinate 120,192 downwards.
CATACATATCTACAGTATCTATCATACCCTTTTTTTCTCTTTTACTACTTTGCAAACTCCGTCCTCCTGGCAGTGTCTGGCGCAGCGAACTAATT
>NW_003299152.1:59454-119947 GCF_000151645.1 Tuber melanosporum | reverse complement strand
AAGCGAAGTCAACAGGCGAGGCCTACCATCTTCCCACCGAGGGTAACCAATACGGTATCGCGTCATATCGACCAGACCCAACCACATCATCGTACAAAAACTCGTACTTTTCTCGGGTAAAAAAGAAAAGAGAAAAAGGAAAGAAAGCTGCTACCGCCCTAGCCTACCTGCTTTAGTAAAGCAACCATTCCCCCCCCCCCAAGCTCATTTAATAGCATACGACCCCTTCCCCACGATAGATCATCCATTCGGTTCTATCGAGGGCTAGCCAGCCTGCCTGGACCACCATTGTCCCCCAATATTTCAGCCACTATTTAGCTGGCATTCTGCATGCCTGTCTAGCTACTTACTGTACCGTTCCTCCTGCAACCAGAACCCGCAACCACTTCCAACCAAGGAACCGACACCCTATTTTTATTCTTATCCTTCTCCTCCTGCTCCTCCTCCTGCTCCCCTCGCGCGTGAAATATCAAACAGGCAAGAAGAACGGAGGAAGAAACAAGGAGAGAGAGAGAGAGAGAGAGAGAGAGAGAGAGAGAGAGAGAGAGAGGATAGACAAAGAGCTTCGTTTTTCCTAACCCCTCTCCCCCCAAGAAAGCATCCCCCCACATCCGGTCGGTTCGGCGGAATACATATATATAGGGTTTCCATTGCTTTACAAATGTCTAAGACGGTTCCTCGCGCGGCAGCTACCGCTTCAACATCTGCCGACCCCGAGGTACCCCGGCCGAAGAGGATAGCTTGCATTGTGTGTCGGAAGAGAAAGCTAAGATGTGATGGGAGCAAGCCTAGCTGTGGGACATGTGCGAGATTGGGACATGACTGGTTGGGATTACACCTTCCATTTTATTTGAGACCGAATGCCTCCTCTCTATTATCCCTTTCAAACCATCCCGAATCTGGGACACGATTGGGGAAGTTTGGAAGAGAAGAATGGGGCGTGGGGAATATGGAGGATGAGGGATGGAGGTTTAGGGTTGGGTTGTAGGAAGAGAGAAAAAAAAACACGAAGCTAACTTTTGACTGGGTTCGACTAGTGCTTATGATGAGATACGACGGAAGAGCGGTCCAAAACGAGGATACGTCAAGGCGTTGGAAGCACGACTTGGTTTGTTTGATCCTCGGCCTTTGCTTTGAAGGGAGACAAGATGAAAATAAAATACCCATCCCCAAAACGTGGCTTCGAAGGCTGACGTTTGTGTTTCGGGATGGTTTATAGCTCAGGTCGAGACTATGCTTAAGGATCAGGGACCCGCGGCGGATGCCCAACAATCGCTAGGCGGAAACCTAAGCTTTGCGAGCACACAGCTCGTAGACCCGCCAATTTACTCCACCACCGGTGACCCCTCGACCTATATCGCGAACAAAGACGATGGGGGCATGGGCTTGGGGGAAGGGTTTGCGCTTGCGGGATCGCCGGGTCCGGGCCAGGGCCCGTTCGCCTCGGGGTCACCTGGTCTATTGCAGATGGAGATGGGAATGCCGCCGATGATGGGAGATACGCCTCACTCTTCCCCGCTGAATTGGGATATGATGGCTATGGGACTGGAAGAAGCGCTTCCCGCTCCGGATATCATAGACTCTTTGTATGTATTGACCTATAGCTTACCTAATGCTACTCGTGAGCGTAGATCCATCTGTGCGTGGAAGAGAGACTGATTTCTCGTGAATGTGTGAAGACATCGAACGTATTTCGAGAAGATTCACCCCTGTTTACCCGTGCTTCACAAGGGGCGGTACCTGGCCGCCCTGGATCTGGCTCCAAGCGCGAGGCCCCCGGTTGCGCTGCGGTACGCTATATGGACAATGGCTGCGTCGGTTTCGGAAGAGTACTCCAATCTTCAGACACATTTCTACCGACATGCGAGGAAGTACATTGAGGACTGCGAGTTGAAGGGGCACGGAGAGAGTATTATCTCGGTTGCTGCTTCCCAGACGTGGAGTTTGATCGCTTGTTATGAGTTTAAGCTCATGTACTTCCCACGTGCTTGGCTGTCGACAGGGAGGGCTGTCCGGTTGGCACAGATGATGGGGATGCACAGGCTGGATGGGGTAGGACTGGACGTAAAACAGTGCCTGCCAGCGCCCAAGGACTGGACCGAGAGGGAAGAGCGTCGGCGGACTTTTTGGATAGCTTTTTGCATTGACAGATATGCTTCCATTGGCACTGGCTGGCCGATGACTGTCGAGGAGAAAGATGTGAGTTTTTCAATTACTAATGTTTGAGCCATTAATCTCTCACCCCTTACCTTGCTTTTTTTTTTTTTTTTACCCCTAATGCGCTCGCACTCGTGTGCTAATTCCTGCTTAGATATTGACAAATCTCCCGGCTGCCGATGATGCCTTTGACCAGGGACGGCCATCAAGGGGCTTATCGTTGAAAGAGGCCATGACTGCTGAGGGGGCTTCACTTTTATCACCATTTGGTGGTGTCTGTCTAATGGCTTGTCTATTTGGGCGGAACCTTATTCACCTGCATCGGCCCGACGGGGACGATAGGGACGATGATCTCAATGGGGAATTTTGGAGACGCCACCGGCACATGGATAATATATTGCTCAATATTGCCCTGTCCCTTCCGCCACATTTCCGGTTGCCGAGTGGTATCGCGGACCCCAATATTGTGTTTACAAATATGAATATTCACACTTCGACCATCTGCTTACATCAAGCGGCCATTTTCAAAGCCGATAAGAACCGGATGCCGGCGACCGTATCGGCCGAGTCAAAGATAAGGTGTATTACCGCCGCTGCGGAAATTGCATCCATCATGAGGATGGTTTGCCATCTCGACTTGTCAGGGGTGAGTGCTCTTCCTTTCTTTTTTTCCCCTCCCTTTCCCCGGTGAGCCGTCGAACTCGCGCGCTTACTGTAGTGGAATGTTAGATGAATCCGTTCATTTCTTTCTGCCTGTACGTTGCAGCTCGAGTATTCGTCCAGTACCTCAAGTCCAGACCCTCCGATGAGCAGGTCAGGTCGTCCCTCCAGTTCTTGCTCACTGCCATGGGTCACTTGAAAAAGAAGAACCCACTGACAGAGTCATTTTTGGTCCAATTGGACGTCGACTTGACTGGAAGCCTTGACGCGCCGGTGAATAACTCCAAATTCCCTTACGGACTCAAGAAAGGGCAGGTATGGTTTATCATACCTCTCCCCAAGAGCCCCTCCGTGAAAAGGATTTAACTGATTCGAACTTCAAATGCAGGCGGAATTATACGTAGGCCGCAGTTCTGGCTTCTACTGTCCCAACACAGCCGAGGCCCTCCCAGCAGACAAACCCCGCAACAGCGCCAGCACTACACCCCCAGACCACCGATCCCAATCCCAACACTCCCAATCCTCTTCCCTTCTCGACGACTCCCCTTCATACCTTCGTCCAGACACCGATGTCCTAGACGGTGACCTAGCAAACATCCACCCTTCCTGCCCCTGCATGCCGCACGAAATCCGTGCCGTCCTCGAACGCCGGGCAAAAACCACACCTCCTACGCGCGACCTACCAAAATACCTCGGAGGAATCCTGCCTCCGATCTGCCCCTGCATGACACCCGAAATTCGCGCGTACGTAGAGGCCTCGGCCAAAGAAGCCGGGGTGCAACCCGAGTATGCCACGCACAATTACAGCAATTCCTCAGACAACGGACAGTCGCCGGCTTCTGTTAATCATAGTGACCATTCGCAAGCTTCCGGGGGCGGACCGCATAGTGGAGGGGGCCAATCGTCGGGCGGATATTCACCGTTGCCCTCTTTCGAGGATATCACGGTTGATATGGGTGGTGGAGCGGGGGCAGGAGGTGGAAGCGGGTATCCATTGGTGAAGGACATGAATTGGGAAATGCTGGATTTGGACCCCGGGTTCGATGATGCTGGGATAGGGAGTATGCCGCCGGGGAGCTTTGGAGAGTATTTTGCGGAGAGTACGGCTTGACACAGCGGAACCAGGGCATTGCAACTTGGCTCAGCTTAGTCTAGTGTATGAAGGTGGGATCAAAGGGTTTTGTGGAGTTTTTCTTTGCGTTTTTCTTTCTCTTTCTTTCTACATTATCTTTTGAGAGGGAGAAAAGTTTCCCTATATATCCTATTTTGTGTCTATTTGGTAATGGGCTCTGTCTTTTTTTTTTTTTTTTTTTTTTCTTTTTCTTTTTCCCTTTTTCTACCTTCGCGACATTAAGGCATGTGTAGGCTTTTCTTTCGTGATTTTTTCTTTTGGTGCTGGTATTCTGATCATACGAAAGTTAAGGCAGTGGGTTGGTCCACAAACCCGACAGAGGAAGTATGGAAGGTTGGAAGGAGGCTCATGAAGATGAGGAGTCAGCGGAATTTATTTTTGTACCAAAAAATAAAAACAAAAAACCGGGATGACAAAAAATTCCGCGCCATCGCATTGAGCTCTAATGTAGTTGCAAGTTGGTGGACAGGCAGATAAATTTATCCTGAATCTCCAATTCAGTTCAGATTATTCCTTCGAGTGATCGTTTGTGAACTCGCACGGCACCGAAGGGCTCACGGTAGTCTGCAGAGCGGTCTCGATACAGCAAAGGGGTGAGGGGGTGAGGGCTCCCATCCCAACCAATGGGGGGGGGGGTCTTCTGTTCCGCCAGACCCAAACAGGATTCTGATGGGGATATGATATATCATACTAGGGAAGTCTCACTTTCTTTTGACAAAGGGTTTTCGTGCAGAGGTTTCTGCTAGAAAGGCTACGCCTACCGGTACTCGAGTATAGCGTGGCGAATATGGTAGACATAAAATCTAGTTGGCCTATAGCAAGTGCCGTTCAGGAGAGACACAGGTAGATAGAAATATATATATATATATATAATATGGGTGCGTTTCAGCAAAAACTAGGAAACTTCCCAGATCCCACAAACTAAGTCAAATATTTTCCAGCATTCATTATCTGGTAGAGTGGACTGTGACCATTTCAAAATATATTTAAATTTAAATTTGAGGCAATATTGGCCTAATAATGGTTAAAGTTAATATTTTCATAAACCTTTTTTCCATAAAGATGTAGCATACATTGAGAAGTATCATACCTACTCAGAACTTTTTCAAACATTTTCAAGAGTACAACTTGTTATTATAGAGTTTATGAAGCAATACATTAAACTTGGTATGATCTGAAACTTGTTTTGGCTTTTTTTTTCTCGACATGGGAGTGGTTGCCATGACATTGTACCAGTAAACTAAAAGTGCCACTAACTCAAGATAACCAAAAAGGAAGTTTACTAGTTTCCCCTAAACTGCACCCATATTATACTATCATTATATAAAGAGTTGAAGACAGAAACACCTGGTGTCAACTTGCCCACGATAGTAATGGCAACCATACATCCTCCCCTCTCAACCCCACCCCCAATTTCACATTCCTCTCATACCTCCCCGGACTTTGTGCTGCACAAAGGGCACTACAAATCCCACCAAGAATGCTCTAGGAACCCCTCTCTATCTCCTACCCCATCGCCCTCTCCGCCGCCACCATCTCCCCAGCTTTCACCCCCTCCTATTGCTACCCCTACTCCCACACTCCCATCACTTCTCCTTCCACGATCATCAGAAATCTGTGCTCCGAAGAAAATATATATATAACACCACATCAACACTCCGTTCGTTCCAAACCAAAGCCAACTCATTCATTCCCTCCCGGAGAAAAGGTATGTTGTGAATGTGCTGTGTGCTGTGGGTAGATGGGTAGGTGGGTGGGTGGGCAGTTCGGAAGTCATACCTCGACCAACCCATCCCCCTCAACCTTCACCTCCCGATCTCGCAACCTCCTCATCAGCGCGAGGAAATTGCTCTCGCGGAACTTCTGCGACTGATTGTTTTGTAGAGAAGTTAGTAGGTTTCCGGCTGTGCGGGATAGGTCGTCGCAGTCTTTGTCTTGGTTGCTTTCCTCTTGTTTCGGGGGTTCTTCGACAACAGCTTGGGGAGGGGGGGCTACGGTTGGTTGGGGGGTGGTAGCTATCGGTTCGGCGAGCTGAGCTCCTGCAGACTCAAAGGCTTTTTCGAAGGCTTCATTTATCAGGTCTTCCTCTACGGATGTAATTGTAGTGGGGGCTGTTGTAGCGGCGGGACTGTGGTAAGGATTTTGAGAAATAGGTGTATACCGCGGGAACCCGGCACTAGTGTTAGTGCCCGAGAATATTGCCAGTTGTTGAGGGTCTGGGTGCACATGCTCTGGTGTGGTAGTATATATCCCTGCTGCCGCTGTTGTTGGGTGTGATAAGAATTCTTCGTGCCAGCCTCCTCCCCATTGCTGCTGCTGCTGGTGATGCGGCAGCCGTAGAGGCGGACCAGCGCCTACATGTAACCGCCGAAAGTCACTCGCCCAGCTCGCATCCACGTTTCCGAGGTGCTGATGCTGCTGCTGGTGATGATGCGCCGTGGCGATTTCCAAGTTTGCTGCTGCTACCGAGCTCGAGAATTGTGAGAATTCGTGCTCTAGGCGGGGGTCCGTGTTCTGGGTTCTGAAAGCCTGTCATTTTGTTACTAAGCTCATTCCTATGGGGAGAAAAGGGGAGGGGAGGGACATTAGGAAAAGAACCCTGTCGCTGTACACGATCTTGTTGCAAGGTTTTATCGGCACTGACGTGCTTCTGTAGAGAACCGAGGGCAGTCGAGGGCCCGCAAAGCGCCATTTTGTGTTTTTGTGTTCTGGTATTCTGGTATTGGGTGGTCTGGAGGTCGGGCAAAGTTCGTTGGGTGGTGGTGGGGTTTTGAAGGGTTCAAAGGTTTTTGCTGACGGTAGTGGGAGTGGATGGAAGAGGGGGGGAGGAGTAAATATGCTGATCCCGAGTTAGATTTGCAAAGAACTTGTTGTCGCTGCGGCCCGAGGGCCGAGGTCCGGGGTTGTGGACTGGGAGATGCTGTCGGTGGTTACGCCAAGGGTCTTGTGAAACAGCTCTATATTCGAGAACAGAGTTATTGCCGATGGGTCCAGTCAGGATGATGATACGGGTAATGTGCTCTTAGGCGGGGTGAAGTTGATGTTGAAGAAGGCGAGGTAGTAGTCTAAGGAGATGGAGGGGGAGGGGTGGTGGTGGTGGAGGAGGAGGAGGATAAAAGGTGGGATGGTGCATCTGTCAGGTGAACCAGGCATAATAAGTGAGTTGCGCGGGAAGAATAAATTTTCCGAATCGGAACCGAGGTTCCCCGCATGATGCAATCCCTGTCTTGTGGATGGGAACGGTGCAGCAATGGTTGTCTGGCTTGTGGTCACTTCGACATTTCTCGAGCGAGTAAATTTATTAGTGATTTCACTCCATTTGTATGATAATATTATTATCATCCATCATGCAGAGCCAAACCACCAGACCCCAGCGCCGTGCACCTACTCGGGTACCGGTGTCTTGGATAACTAAGCTTTGACTTCTATCTTTACTCCATCCCTTGCACAAATAACTCTTCTCCCTTCCTTAATCCCCCATGCATCCTCCGCACACTTCCTAACCCCCCCCATAATCCTCATTGCCACGCCACCCACCCCATCCGCTTCGTCGTCCTTATACCGGCTGCTAAAATGGTTCAATACCAAAAGCGCCTCCCTAACTTCATCTCCACCAAGGCCCAACCTCCTCGCAAATCTCCCTGCCATATCTGGTGTTGAATGCCCTCTACTCCTTGCCCTCTCCTCGACAACCTCATAAGTATCCACCTCCTTCGTCCTCGGATCTATCCCTGGTAAATGAGCATTTGTCGCTTCGTGCACCAGTACGTCCGCGCCCTCCGCCAGTGGTGCAATAAGTGATGGATCGGATGTATCTCCAAGCACAACAATCTTCCTTCCGCGCACCACCGGCGGGCGAGTAAGGACCGTGCCGTCGGGCAGCGAGAGCATGAGCTCAAGCCCAAGCTTCTCTGGGCGCTGCAACTCCGCCAGGAAAGACATCGGGTTGGGGTACCCAGCACGAATGAGCTCCGGCTTGAACTTGGATATACGCTTAGCGTAGTCCGGGGGTATTTTTCCTGGCAGTGGACGCTCCATTAGAACATACCCGATGCACGGAACCGAATGCTTGATTTCCCCAGCGGAGACAATGAAATTATCCACTTCTAGAAAATTCTTCCAGAATCCATCTTTGTTTGGGAGTATATCCCTCCCCCTCTCTATCTCCCCCAAGCACGGTTCCCCATCCTCTCCCTCCTTCTTGTCCCCCACCTCATCCGCGAAAAGCAGCTCGTGAACCACAAACCCCCCCTCCAATCTCATATACGTCGTTTGCACCGTCCGTCGAACAAGCATTCTCACCCCCCTTGGGCCATAGATCTCCACGTCGACCGCCCTCTTGCTCCCCCCCTCCCCCTCGCCTAGCATTCGCGGATCGTCCTCTGCGCCCCCAGCCCCATTCAGGATCGTTGCCAGCAGCGGGACCAGGCCGAAAACGTGGTCGCCGTGGAGGTGCGTTATGAATATTTTTGAAATTTTGGAGTGTTTGATAGAGTAGGAGGGTTTTAGGCGCTGGATTTGACCCTGGGTTCCCTCACCGCAGTCGAATAGGAGGGTTGTGCTGGTTGGTAGGACGATGGCTAGGGAGGAATGACCCCGTGTTGGGGTTGAGATGGCGGACGAGGTTCCAAGTGGGAGGAGGATTATCGGGGGTGGCATTTTGAGGGAGGTGTTGGTTGTTTTCGAGTGTTTTGTCGATGGGAGGGGATAACTTTTATGTCGGAGGAGCGAGCAAATGATGTTTTACCCCCTGTGTCATCCAGAAACCCCCCCCCCGGTTCATATATTCTCACTCGTGAGGCTGAAAAAAAAACGTCTCTTCAACGCCGCACCCCTCAAATATCCCAAAACCAATCATCCGAGAAGGAAAATAAAAAAAAATAAAAAAATGTTATGATAGAAGAAAAAAAGAAAGTGATTGATCTGACCATCATCCCAAGACTCTCTCCCAAATCAATTCTTAATTCCCACAGATTTTGGCTGTCTAAAACGCGTTTGCCGCCAGCAACCAGTAACACGGACGTGTCATTAGCAGAGCCTCCTCTAAATTACAGCACCGGTATTCGCTCATTCATTCATCCTCGCTCGCGTCAGGTCGACCAAACTTCCTCAACCGATTTCCCTCCAACAACTACCAACCATCATGCCACGAAAATCCGACGTACATTCCGAGAAGGACACTCCAGCGAATAATAATAGCAATAATAGTTCCGCTGCTAGCGGGAAAGAGAAGGAGAAGGATAATGGTATTTCTATTGACGTAAGTTCCCCCCTCCTTCCCCACACCAACCCCGGTTATCGCTACGTAGAAGTTGGAAGATGGGCAATTGACGGGAGGAGTACTCCAGGATCACACACTCCCCAAATCAATTGTAACCCGGCTGGCAAAGGGAGTGCTCCCGCAAAACACAAACGTTCAGAAAGATGCGATACTGGCGTTATCTAAGGGTGGAACAGTGTTCGTTAACTACCTCTGTGCAGCGTATGCTCCCTCCCCCACGCCCCCATCACATTCTCTGACAGGAACTTAACGGAATTATGAAAGTGCAAACGGCCAAGCAAAACAACACGGCCGAAAAACCATCAATCCCAAGGACGTCCTCGAAGCAATGGAGCAGCTAGAATTCGGCGAGTTCCTACCGAGACTAGAGGCAGAGTTAGCTAGTTAGTCCAGTCAATTCCCCCTCCCCACCACTCTTAGCTAATATAAACCGATGGGACAGAATTCAACCAGCTAGCCGAGGAAAAACGCGCGAGCACAAAAAAGTCCAAAGACAAAGACAAACCTGCCGCCACCTCTGAAGCTAAAAACCATGAGGAGGCCCGGGACTCACCACCCGCCGCTAAAAAGATGCGTGTTGGGAACGTAAAGGGTGGAGCTGCACCACCGCCGGTGCAGGTGGATGCTGCGGTGGACGAGGATATGGAGGAGGAGGAGCAGGAGGAGGAGGAGGAGGAAGAAGGCGATGAGGAGGAGGAGGAGGACGAGGAGGAAGAGGCGGAGGACGGCGATGCCACGGAGACCGAGGGCGAAGAGGATGGGGATGAGGTAGAAGGTGGAAGTGCGGAGGGGGCGGGTGAAGAGGAAGACGACGACGAGGCACTTGATAATGGGGATAGCGATAGTGATTGATTTCGGGGATCTTCCTTTTTTCATTTTCGTATCTATCAGAGGCTTTTATCTTATCTGGGCTTGGTTTTCCTCGGGTTTCTGGCTATCATACCTCCATAACTACTACTCGGAGGCTCCTAGCTTCTAGTTCACTTTTTCCCCCTCTTACACCCACATCTCATGATTACTGGGCAGTAATTATGGCGGTGCGGGTTGGTCGTCCTCGGCTCGACAGTGTCAATGGTATCGCTACCACTTTGCTCGGCGTTCAACAGCAAAAAAACAGAAAAGGTTTGTTTATTTGTATGTCTGCTTGTTTGCCAAATTCGCATTAACTTGTCATATCATGAATGAATGAATGAACGGACAAGTGTGGGTGGTAATTAAGCTATATTTCTTGCTTTCTTGCTTTCCCTCAAGAATGCCAATAACATCAACTACGATAATGAAAAACGCAGTTAAGTAAAGAAGACAAGAGAAGAAAGAGTATATATATAATACACAATTAGACTAATGCGTAAACTCCGACCTGATAATTAAAAGAGAGAGTGGAGGACATGAAAAGCGAGAAGCAGATAGAAAGGGGAGGGAGGGGGAGGGAGGGACGAGAGAGTAGGCGACTCATTCTCCACTCTCCTCCAGCCAATTCCCAAACTTTTCCAATCTTTCCTGTTCCGCCTCCTCCTCCTCGACAGTCTTCTTTATACTAGTCTTCTTGAACTTCTCCAGTCCGTCAAAAATGTAGGCTTCGACCCTTTGCCCGTCGAAGAAGCGGCCGTGCATCACCTGCCCTACCATCAGCCCTACTCTAGTTTCGCAAAGATGGGAGAGAGAGGAGGGGGATGGCATATATACCCCAACACAAGCCTTCGCAGACTCCGCGTTGGCAAACCTAACACTGACGATTCCGTCCTCTTCCTTATCATATAGAACAACGTTCGTGACGTCGCCGAGTTTCTCGCATTCCTCGCGAATGTCTTCTTTCAAGTCCAAGATAGCGGTGGGATCTTCTTCCAGTTGCTTCAGCGTGAACATATGTCTTAGTATCACGACTTTATCATATTTGGAGGTTATGTCAGGGATTTTGGAGGGGTCGTCGTCATCCCAGTCTGCCAGTTTGCTTCGCTGTATGTCAGCTAGTTGGAGCTACGAGTGAGGTATAGAAGGGGGAGCAAACTTATTCAACTTCTGCGTCTTGGCAATAACCTTCTTCTTATCCCTAGCATTCTTCCTCACCGGCGCGTCCTGCTGCGCTTTATAACTAAAGTCTGCAGGTTGCACCTTAATCCTCCCTCCCTCACTAACGCCGAATCGAAAGTCTGAATCGTCGAGCATTTGCACTGCCAGGTTCACACTCTCCGGGCGGAAGTAGACTACCAGTGCATCGCCTTTGACGCTGCCATCCTCGTTCCTGTATAACTTGATGCGGGGCTTCCCGCGGTCGATTTCCTCGGCTATTACACCGAACCTGGAGAATACCTTGTTGACCTCATCCTCCGTTGTGTCGGGGGGTAGGTTGGTGATGTAGACTGCGGTGTTTTTGCGCGCAGGAGCTGGGAAGGAGGAGGAGGCGGTGGTGGGGTCGGTGGAGGATGAGGAGTCTTTGGTGTTTTTGGACTTTTTGGGGTGTGTGGGGTCCTGGCGTTCATCAGTGGATATAAGAACGAGAGATGAGTGAGAGGGATACCATACCTCATTCCCTTCACTAGAAGTATACACCTTCTTCCTCTTCTTATTCACCGGCGCCACAGGCTCACTCTCGTCTACTCCCGCAACCGCATACGCAGCTCTTTGCTGCTCCGCAAGTGTTTCATCGAGCTATACGCCCCCCCCCACATTCACCTTTTAGCACAATCCAACCAGCGAGGCGGGGGCGGAAACAAACCACAGAAACCCATCTCTTAATCCCCTCATCATACTCAAACTCTGTCCCATCGTCGGCCTCCAGCGACCACTTCCCCGTAAGCCTCGACCAGGAAACCCGCGGATCGGCCTCGAACTCCTCGCGAGTCGTCGGGAAAGAGGACCCTCCACCGCCACCTACTTCCATGGGAAGGGGGGGTTCCATGTTTTTTTTTTCGTTGTTTGTTTTTTCCCCCTACAAAATGAGGCTGTGAACGGTAGTATGAGTATGGCGGGCGGTGGTAGTAGTGTAGGGAATTTAACTGTGTGATTAATCAATCGTTGGCTGTAGAGAAGGCTCCGCTCCCTTATGGGGAGAAAGTTGTTTGGTTGTGTACGATTCAGTAGCGTAGGCCAGCTAGTTGCGATAGTATGATAACTCAATCCGGGGCGCCCAGATGGACGGCTGGGCGTTTTTACCTTGGCTTGGCAGTGGTGAGGTGGGTATCATAACCGTGCCGTAGGCTTCGGGAAACCAGTAAATTTAGACTATGATATGAGTGCAGTATCATACTTGTACGAGCACACTAACTTACTCTACAGTAGGATCACCGCGCACCATCTGCTTTCACCAAGGCCTGGTGAGCCTTGCCAGCCTCCATTGTGTCATAAAGTGAACCCACAATTGCACAATACAACACAACACAGCGCTCGAGTAACATACAGCATGATACCGGTAGAACCGCTACATTACCAAAGTGTACAGTACTGTACAGTACGAGGCTATCCTCAAAATTCGCCGACACCCCCGTTTCACACCAAAAATGGCTGATTTTAAACAAATTCAATCCACCCAAAAGCAATGGAAACTAATTCCATTGTGTAGAGAATTACCCAGAATCTCTGCATAAAAATTATCATATCATAATATGTCAATTTTTCCACTCCACCTTGAGAGCTGAGAGCTGAGAGCTGCATGGCCAGATTGGATGCTGTTGCAATGTATAATACAATACCTTTTGAATGGGAGACCCATATAAAATTAGAGGTATGATATCTTTTGTTCACAATAATTATTTCTTGTATTGCAGCATGGCCATCAATAATTCGGAACAAAGGCTATGATATCAAGCAAATAATAATAGGTCACAGGCATTATGGCAAAGAGGGGAAGAAAAAAGCTGTAACTAGGACTGACTTAACCCTCTCAACACAAAAAAAAAAAAAAAAAACCATTATTCTAAAGTATGATATCTTGCAATGCCTCCTACCGTGCAGTTATCATACCATACCCATTATGATATTTATGATACCTGCACTTGCATTTCTACGCACAAGACAACTCCGCCCCGGATCCAGTTCAACTTCACTTCATCTCACCCGCAGATTGATTGATCCTCTTATTGCCGAACACCTGTCCATTTGTCTGTCTCCAAGGCGTACTGAACTCAACCTAGCTCAATTCGATTCAATTGAACTGAACAGTGTTGGAAAGAAAGAGCGAGAAATATATATATATATATATCTACCCGCACCTTGGCGTTTCCCAGGACTAAATAGTGCCAAGATTTCTGGGTAGCTTTTAAAACCGGCAAGTGCATACAACAGAGCCCTTAAGATCTCATCTCCATCTGATCTCTGCCTCGCTCGTGCAAAGTTTCATAAGAACCAACAGATGGACAAAAGCATCACCGCCCCGTGGGTATCGCAGCTAAGAAGCAAAAGCTAAGCGGGGTGGAGAAGAAAGAGAATTGAAAAAAAAGAATCAAAAAAGTAAATATCAACATAAAAGGAAAGGACCACAAGTAGTAGCAAAAGTGAACAACAATTCTCAACACCTTACTTCCTCTTCTATCCAAACAGGTGCCCTTTTTTTTTTGAGGGGGGGAAGGCCCCAATGTTCAACCAAATAAAAGTTGCAAAAAATCCAAAAAAAAAAAAAAAAGAGTAAGAGCAGACATAATAACCGCACCCAGAGCGAGAAACCGAGAGAAGAACATAAGAGTGTATTGAAGCCTATCACCCATCCAAATCACACCCCCACCGTAAGGAACAAGACGCCCCGTGAACCAAGCGATTAAGGAATAGAGATTACAAAAAGGAAAATGTTGCATTTGCACCAGAGAGCCGATCACTGCGACTAATTAAATCTCACTTTTTCCCACGCTCCCAACCACCTTCCTTGACATGTACGAATAGTTGGTGCACAGAAATCACAGTACGCTAAAAGCGATGAGGAGAAAGTAGGAATCCTAAAGAAAGGAAGAAAGACACAAAAGGTGTTGAATTCAAGCAGATTGTTATTGAAAAGCGAAAGCGACAAAGACCTCAAGTAGCTTTCTCAGCTATATCAGGTCGTTGTGCACTCGCACCATTATCCGATGACAACTTAGGTCCAGTTTCGTCCTCAGAGATAACTTCGCGGGTAAGCTCAACGTAGTCATACTATAGATCCATTAGTTTTTGGCATTATTCGAGATGCAAACGGGATACACACTGCAAACTCTCCAAGCTCAGCATCATCGATACCAAGAATCTCGGCCTCCTCGGTAGCACGAAGGCTCAGCCCGGGAATAAGATTCATGACGAAGAGGATGATGCAAGTGCCTCCGAAGGAATATGCGAACCCCGCAACAGAGTCCGCAACCTGATATCCAAGTTGCTTGTAATTTCCGTTCACCCAACCCCTGGGAATCTTGGAGGGATCGCCAAGATATGAACCGTCAAGATTCGCAATGTAATCACTACATGAGATATATTAGCGCCCAACAAATTTTTTGAAATATGTTTCAAAACATACGCCGCAAAGAAGGCTGTCAGGATATTTCCGACAATACCCCCAACACCGTGCTCAGCAAAGATATCCAATGCATCATCTACACCAATAACAAATTTGAGCTTAGTAGCATAATTGCATGCGGCACCACCGACAACACCGTAAATGACAGCAGCCCATGGGGGGACCTGTGAAAAATTAGTACAACAGCACTTTTTCCGCAGTAAAAAAAAACCGAAGCCCTCACAAATCCTGAGCCGGGAGTTATGGCAACTAGTCCTGCAATGACTCCCGAACAGAATCCAACAGTAGACCACTTCTGTTCCAAACGGTAATCGAGAAGACACCAAGTAATCCCTCCAACAGACGCAGCAAGGTTGGTGACAACGCAAGCCATAACAGCTCTCAAGTTAGCACCAAGAGCAGATCCTCCGTTGAATCCAAACCATCCAACCCACAGGAAAACTGTCCCGAGTACGATATGAGTGACATTGTGTGGGCGGTAGTTTAACTCGTGGGTTCCATGGCCTCGTCGCTTCCCTAGCATCAAAGAGTAGGCCAAGGCAGCGGACCCGGATGATATATGAACCGGTGTTCCACCAGCAAAATCCAATCCACCCATTTTCAATGACCATCCCGAGGGATTCCATGTCCAGCATGCAATGGGGTCGTAAATCAAAGTAGCCCAGACAAACATAAAAACCACACAGGGCAACATACGACCTCTCTCTGCGGCAGCACCAATAGCCAGGGCAACCCTAAAGCGATTCCTAAATTAGCAAACAATGAAGTCCCACGATAAATATGGGGGAAAGGATAGTTTAGGAGCGAAGAAGCACATACGTAATAGAAGAGAACATTCCCTGATAGACAGCAAACAACAGATCCGGAACTTTACTGCTCGCAACGGAAGGATAGCCAAGAAGACCCTTAAATCCAAAATTGTCAAGGTTGCCAATAAATTTGCCACCAGTGTGCGAGAATGCCAAAGAATATCCCCAAAAAAACCACTAAAAAAGGGCCCCAAGTCAGGTTGTTTTCCATAGGGAAACAAACAAAAGCCCAAGCATGACACTAGCACCAACCTGAAAACTAACTACAGCGGTTGCCATCATCGACAACCAGATTAGAGAAAGAGCTGATTTTCTTCGCGCGAGACCAGAATAGAAGAAACCGACACCGGGGATCATCAAGAGCACTAGGGCGGTGGATATCATTACCCAGGCATAATTACCGCTCTAACAACCATCCAAATACTGGTTAGAAGCACGTAACTACCGAATTACAAGGCGAGTAGCCGTAAAAATGGAAATAATAAAAAGGTACATGTGAATGAGCGGGTCTGAACCTACCTCGTACCAAATGTTCAGGTTCTCGGTGACCGAATTGCCCCCGAATGGGCTGGTTCCATTAAAGGGGACGAGTACGGCGTAATTGAGATGATTGGGATCTATGTCATCCATTGCGGTCAACTTCTACTGTATTCCCGATCCAAGTTGAAGGATTGTGTTGTCGAAAGTAGCAAAGTGTCGGAGTGAAATGTGGAAGGTTTGCTGGTGAAACGGGAGATGCGCAACTGGAGGTATGAGGATGGATGAAGGGGGGGGTTGGTTGGATGGTTGCAGGTTGGCAGGTGCGGTACCGTAGGTTTGTCGGATAATAAAACCCCCAAGCAGCAGAAGAATGAAAAGAGGAGAAAAGGGTTCGAATAAAACGTGCACGGTATGATAGAATGACGAATTAGTTATTGTATTAAGTTTCTTTTTTCCTTTTTCGAATCCCTTCTTTTCTTTTTTTCCCTTCTCTTCTCCTTCCTTTACGAGTACTTTCTTCTTGCAACTCACGCTCTCTGGGAGTGTCGAATAATCAGGGCCGGCCCCACGTTAGTTGGGTAGGGCGCTTGTAGCAGGGAACGACAGACACAAGCAGAGAAGGGGCTCTGGGGGAGAAAATAAAATGACACAAAAAAAAGGACAGTTCATAAACAAGTGAGCCCTTCACATATACGGAAAAAAGGATATCTCGTTGTGTGGGTGAGAAATCAAGAACAAGAGGGAAAGAGAAAAAAAGGGCCAAATGAGAATGGCAGACCGGGGCAGCGACAGTTATATCACCTTGACGGATCATCTAGGGTACAGAACGGAAAGAGCAGACTTGCGGTACGAGTGGTGGGGGGACAAGGCCAGATGCCCACGCTTCCCGGGCGATTGGGGAGGGGTGGTCTAGAATATTGGGGGGTCACAGCTAGAGTATTTAATTTTTCTTTTTCTTCCCTCTCGTAGACCCCAGTAGCAAGGGGAGCACAAAGCAGAAGAAGAAAAATACCCCCCCCGGACCCCGGCCAAGAAGCAGGCTGGGGGAAACGTACTGTACCACATAACCATCACACTTGCAGCTGCCTTCCTTGCTCTGCTTCCGCCCCAAGGCTGGGGTGTGCTTGGCTCCCTTCCTTCCTTCCTTCCTTTGCACCCCTGACTTCCCTTTCTAGGTCATGACCTTGCTTATTTCTAATTTTTTTTGTCATATTCCTCAGG
Organism: Tuber melanosporum; assembly: GCF_000151645.1. Classification (NCBI taxonomy): domain Eukaryota; kingdom Fungi; phylum Ascomycota; class Pezizomycetes; order Pezizales; family Tuberaceae; genus Tuber; species Tuber melanosporum. The sequence goes on along the minus strand of NW_003299152.1, from coordinate 102,734 downwards.
CACTTTCATTCAGGTCAGCAGCAATCCTCCCCCAAACTCAATTGTATCGGTGCCATTCCGATGTTCCTTCCTGGTCATAACCAAGACGGAGAATGGCATCGACAAAGTACCGGTATTCCCCATGCAATTGTTGCGTTCGCAATCAATCAATCAATCGGGACAACGACGAGACGAGGCAAAATGCTTGACATCAAAAGCAGTTCAGGCAACTCACACCTCACCCAGTTCATGTGATTGACGGGTGTGAACATCCTTTACGAGTACTGCTGCAAAGCTAGGGTTCAAGCCTACAATATTTATCCAACCACAAACTGCAGTGTTCAACCCCTCAGTTCTGGTACCAAAATTGAAATGCCCCTCATGTCAACGAGTACAGTACCGCAAGCCGCAACTCTAAGGGGAGTGAACAGAAAAACAAGTAAAGAAATAATAGATCTCAATTAGACCGGTATGATCCCTACCGTACCTCCCTATAACGAGCACACTCTGTCCAAACCCTCCCGCAGCAGTAGCAGCAGCAGCATCAGTATTCGAGTACCCAGGCGTTCCTTCGGCATCCCCCATGCGGAGAGAGATCAAGCGACGGACATTACCACCACCTCCTGAACTTTATTAAGGTACAAGTAGATCCCCAGAGACGGAACAGAAATGAATAGGCAGCTTGCAGAAAGGCTGACGATGATGTGTACTAGTACAACATGTTTATGCTTTAATGGGAGATTGCGCAGAGACACGACATTTGCGGGTGATCAAGTGGACAATTTACCTGTGCGAGTACGAGGTTTTTGAGAAAAGTTAGTATCACAACTAACTCAGACCGCTGTCCGATACTGCTTGAGCATGACACTATCATAATCGCACACCAGATGGGGCATCCACGGAACCACCAAACCTTATTATTTCCAACTTCCGCCTTCCACGGTGGTATAATAGCTTGAAGCCCCAGATCACGTTTACCCCAGACAATTCTTCCAACATAGAGAGGTAAAGGTGCCTTGTCCGCCCTGCTCAACGGAGGAAGACTTATTCATGCACCCGATTCACCAATTCCCCCGGATTCCCAAAACACACGCATTGTCTGACTTTCCACTCCTCATCCCGCCCAGCTGTGAGTGAAGCTATGCCCTGAAGTTTTTAAACTTCAGGGTCTGTTCAGGGTCTATCAGACTACTCACCTATCATAATATTATGCATCGCGCAAGTACGCTAGGAAAGGTGTGGTGGCTTCTGTCACTGTTTTAGGGCGCTCCTGGTTGCCACACCAAACGTTCGTCTCGAGCCTGATCACAGTCTTCTCCCCCACCCACGACGAAACTGAACTGGGGCGCGCGACGAGCAAGGATCAATACAAGTATCATATGATAGCAAGTACTCGAGTACAGTACAATATACGGCAACCCTTTGTTACCCTACCTTGACGATTTCATTCTGCTGACCAAATATTGCCCTTTTCGTCAACCGCCCAGTTTCGTCGTGGGTTATGATACAATGAAGACTGCAGTACGTTTGCAGCAAAAACCTATTTTGCTTCTGAGTGGCGTGTCTGGTTGACACCAGGGCCCAATGGTCAAGCAACGGTGGGCTCAAAATGAGCAAAATCACATGATGAAACCACTTTCAAACAATGGGAGGGACACTATCATACAACAACACCACTAGCACATTCAATAATTGATGCTAAGAAGCTATAGAAAATAGATGCCCAAGCCCTGGTGCCAATATTTTCCCACTCTTAATACTTTCTTTCAGATTCCTTTTGGATAGCTCTCATAAAATTGTTTCTCCACCATACCCGGTATGGCAATGATAGCAGAGAAAGTAGGTACGATACTCGAGTACTAGTACAGTACATTTCTTGGCTTTTATCTGTTTGTCAACTAGATCCAGCAGACAAGCATTTTTCCCGCTCAACCATCCTTTCACAGGCGCGGTGGATATCAAAAGTGCAATCAAGGAAATTACGGGTATTGGGGATAAATAGCATAGTTACCCCTTGCATCACGCGAAATCCAAGCAAGGAGGGGGGGAGGGCAAAGGCCTCGGAGTGTCTTGAGAGCTTGACCCATCGAGAGCATGAGCAGTAAATTATTGCACGGTATCCCGATGATAACTTGGACTTGATTCCCAAGAACATTATGGAGCACTGCGAAGCTCTGATTCCGACACGGGAGCATTTTATCACAGAGGCCCCCCTCCATTCCAGGTCCCCCCAATTAAGCACAGGAGAAACTCATAAGGGACGTATAGTACCGTACTCGAGTAGTCCATCTTACCGTACCGGTACCGGTAATCGGCACTCGCACTTCCAAGCCACCACTCGTACCGGTGCTTGTGCAGTACCGGTACAAGGAAATTGGAAGAAAGAAAAAAAACAATAGTCCCGGAAGTGAGCGCATCTTGGTCCCTGCGCGATGGTCCAAGTAACTCGAGTGGAGTAATCTACCGCTGCCGAAGATGCCGTTGCTAACATAACACCGCCATTGCACACTACCGTACGACACTGGAATGCTGACAAATTATTATAATAATTACGATGCAGCGTCAGGGAGGAAAAAACAAAATCCAACAACCAGCCAACCACTTCACTTACGGTACTCCAAGCCTGGCTTATAGAGTTGACTATCGGTTATTTACTCTACTCGTCAAAAATGGCACCCGCCGTCAAAAGTGAATATTTATCCATGTCTGCCACCCGATGGCCGTCGTACAGTTTATGTATGATACCGCCCCATAATTATCATAATTATATTACCTATCCTAACCCGGGTCCGACTGACCCGCCCCCATCCCATCCATGCGATTTTCCATGCGATAAGGGCTTCCAACGCTATTGGTCAGATGGAATTCGTACCTGACAAACAAGCTGACTTTTTTCCTTGTACTTGTATCACCTGGTTGATGGGCGGCGAAGAAAGTTGGTGTGAATACCGGTACGAGTACAGTACCGGTACTGAATTTCTGCTTTAAATTTGGATAACGTTCCCAACGATATGGGAAGGGGAGTTTGCTTCTTTTTTTTTTCTTCTTTCCTTCTTTCCTTCTTTCCTTCTTCCTGATGGTGATTTCGCTGTTTCAGTTAGAGTTGCGAGTGGAGAATACAAACTTTTCGATGGTATCATACTCGTAGAAATACGATAGGGTAGGGAGGGAGAGAGAGAAAGAAGATGCCGGTATGGCGGGCACTATTATACGAGTACTCGTACGAGTACCGGGGAGTACCGAGTCCGCTGGGCTTTTTCTTTTTCCTTTTCTTTTTGCCCCGATTTGGCTGCGGTTTTGAAATGAGTGGTTATCTATCATGCAATTGTGAATTTCGATAGACATGGTGGGGTGAATCGCCATGATAAGTACCATACAAAGTGGACCACGATAAAGAGCCACTTGTATAATAACGGGTACGATAGATAGTCCAGTGCCGCAAGCGGGCAGGGCAAGCGCACCACAAAATGGATTTGAAAGAAAGAAAGGAAAAAATCACCCCGAGGCGATGGAGTGAATGACAAAAAAAAAAAAAAAAAAATGATGAACCTTACTCGTACAAGTATAATAACACTATACCTTTATAATAATATGGTATAAGACAGCCTTCTCAAGAGGTCATCAATCAAAGGTTGACGAAACCAGCCAACTCAAACCCACACACACACACACCCTTCATTTCCTCTTCCTATCCTCCTCTCTCCTCCGCCGCCATAACTTATCAATGGAAAATCGAACGGAGAAAAAGGTTGAAAATTCCCCACGGAAAAACGACAAGACTTGGAGGGTTCTGCCTTTCTTCCTACCGTATGATCACTTTTCCACCGACCCGGGTACGATGGCCGCTAGAGCATATAGTGGCCGTTGCCAAGGGTGTGTGACCCACGAGAATACACACCACTTTCTGAGCCGGTTTGGATCACCTGAAAATTTCGCTAGCCAATCAGCAAGAGCCGTCAGTTTGATCTCTTCAGGTTGTTCACTTTGATGTTTTTTTTTTTTTTTAATCTATCATATCCCTTGCATAGCATACGGTAGCATAGCCCAATGCCAATTTTGGAATCCTGCCCCCCCCCCTCGCCCTTGGCAGCGGTCTCTAAAGTCACTTTTGTACATGGACGTATATATACTCAGTGCTTTGCGGTATTTGCACGGTGTTGGCATCATAAATACCGGTACAGGTGCGAGAAGACCAACCGACAGTGAAACTAAAAACTTTGTCGGATGGAATTCGGGAGGCCCGACGTTCGTTCGTTCATCTCCGACGGGGGAAGGGAAGTATGATACGGTAGGAAACTGTAGATAAGTCAGTTACCGGTAGTCTTGGCTCCCCGGCAACTTTTCCTTTCCTTTCCTTCCTTCTTTTTTATCTTGAAGTTATGGTAGCAATAAGCTATCAGCTATCAGCTATCAAACAATCGCAACGATGCCAATAAATCGGTGAATGAACCAATCGTTATGGTTTGTGTGCACAGCCGACTCGAGTACGATGGACTTGCCGAGGACGGCAACTCTACCATACTCGAGCACGGTAGGATAGGACGGGACGGGACGGGACAGGCCAGGATAAGACAAGCAGTGCTCGAGTACCGATATGAGCGATGAGGGAGGGAGGAGGAAAACATGATTCGGTTGATATGAAGCGGAATTAGCATGTGCTCATGATGTGAGCCGCTGCTATTGTATTTGTATTGTACTTCGTACCGGTATCGCTGAAGCAGAATTTGCCGGTTTTCATCATTCATTGATCGATTGAATCGGATTGATCGAGTGATCGAGAGCTATGGCGAACACATCAAACTTTAATAATATTATGGAATGGGGCGTTAAATTACCGCTCCAACTCCAAGGCTTTTGAGTGGACGTGCGAATACCACCAGCATTCTATCAGCATTTTCGAACAGACAGATAGATTGCTCTACCGGTACTCCTCCTCCTTCTTCCCCCGCGCATTGCAAAAAAATGCAAATCAACTTCCCCCCCCCCAGTGAACCCCAAATACAGCCAACTTCAAAAAACTCCCTTGACCCAAAACCAACGATCACAGCCCAAAAAACCCCGAGAACTTCCGCAAAAAAAAAAGTGTGTTTATTTCGTCGTCGTCTAGAGAGAAGCGTAGAAATATTTATAGAAAATATACACTTGCTGTGTGATGATGCTAGGTACTGTACGAGGGGGGTGGAGAAAAGTGATCGGAAAACCGCAAATTTGACCAACCGTTGCCACAGATGTCCAGAGAGCAGCCAATCGGGTTTCAAATATAATGTGAGGAAAAAAGTGATGGGAAAGCAGAAGATCTTCCCATTCTAGTATGATGTAGCCATACCACCTGCTGCAATCACAGCTTCAAGGCATTGTAGCATACTACAAATTAAGCCATCCAACCGGTCAACCCCAATAGAATCCCAAACAGCCTTCACTGCTACAATTAAAACCTTTACGTCTTTGATTCTCCCAAAGGTCTCTCCTAACTCAGTCTCCAAATCACTCAATTGCGCCTTGATGAGATTTAAGTCCGGGGATTGTAGAGGCCACGCAAGTTGCTTGACTGTAACGATCCCTCCTTGGATGGTTAGTTCTTGGCAATGGGGAACGATACTTCTCTTCTCTTTCTTCTCCTTCCTTTGTCTTACGATAGCGCTAGGCCTCTGCCTACGTTACCAATAGTACAAGACCTTTGTCTTCTATTGGAAACACCTATCGTAAGTTTTCTCTAACTCTTCTTCGTGAAGAGCCCTCCTTGACGTAACAATAATGTTGCAGTAAAGATAAAGATCGTAAAGTTGTTTTATATTCATTAACGTAATAAATAGGAAAAGTACTTAGAACAAAGCGTGAAGAACCTATCTTCCTCGACCGCATCGGCCTCCTTATATAGTCTTTGTAACGTGTTCGCAAGGTGCTAATCACGTTATCGATAATAGATACAATAGTTGGCAGGTGGCCTGCTCTTCCAGAGAGGAGGCGAGAGCTGAGAACTAAAGGAGGCTTCGAGGGTGTACTGAGGAACAAAGAAGTAACCATTCAACCAAGTATATTGAAATACTGTCTGTCGAAGTCTGCTCTTTCTATCGTAGAGACAGGCGGTCTTTAAATATACAAATCTGTTCATGTCTTAACATGAACGAAACTAATCAAAGGTATCACTCGATACACTTTGGTAAAACTCTTTAAGTGTTAAAGCGACACTTGAAACAAAACATAAAACAAAACCAAGTATCAAACGATACTTAAAACAAACCAAGTATCAAAGCGATACTTAAAACAAAACATAAAACAAAACCAAGTATCAAACGATACTTAAAACAAACCAAGTATCAAAGCGATACTTAAAACTAAACATAAAACAAAACCAATAACTCAGTACCCATACCGGTTACAGTATTCTTTCTGCCTGTAGTCATGTGACCTAAAGTGATCACATGTGCGAAACCAAATCATAACAAACTAGTCATATGACCGAAGTGATCACATGCTCAAAACCTATGACCTCATAGCGAGATCATGTACAAAAACTCATAAACCAATCATAACGCAATAAACAAGTCATATGACTCGACTGAGTCATGTGCATGAAACCCATGACCTCATAATGAGGTCATGTGCAAAACATAAATCATATGCGCAAGGCTTACCCGCAAGGCATCCTTGCAAGGCATACTCGCCAGACGCACGTCCCATGACTCATATTTGAGCCATGTGCGAAAGCATCACAAATCCCACACATAACAAATCATATGACCCGAATAAGTCATATGTATGAAACAATAACATACCTGTGACTCATAACCATGTGTCACGTGAAAACCTCTTTTATGCCAAGCCACATTCATGACATTGACATTGTTGATTTCATGGCAATTCTTTGAAAACTTCTGATATCCTAGGGTACCATCTTTGACAACCTATTTTGTTACTATTAGTAATTAATAAAATCTTATTTAAATGTTTGTTCATGTAATATTACCTGTGTCCAGCCATATTGTTTACAAGTTTGATGCCAAAATAGGATAAGAATAGGATCAAGGATGTGGGTAACATAATACTTAGAGTCGACCTTGGTTTTTGGAGGAATTGTATGTAAGCTGGTCTTCATTTCACCACAAAATCCACCCCAAACCATTATACCTTCCTTTCCTGACTTCCAGGTTTCATTGATGCAATCAGCATGAAACTCTTTTGCTCCGGCCTAGGTAAAGCCCAGGGCTGATGTCCAAAGCCTGCAGTTGTAAAGGTAGACTCATTCATCCATACTGTCTGTAGCCAATTGTCATATATTCAATGGTGTTTTTCCTGACACCATTGGACCCGAAGAGGTTTATTCTTTTCACGAATGCCGAATCTAATATTATAATTAATTTATATAATTAACTCTAATTTCTATAAATTTAAATAATAATAAAAACAAATACTGAAATAAAATGATTTGAAGTAAGATTAAAAAAATATACTTTTTTCGTGGACACCGGTTATGGTATTCCATTGATACATACACATTATGAAGTGTGTGAATAGAGCAGCTATATTCAAGTGCTTCCAAAATACCCTCCCATGGTATGCAATGTGTTTGCTTATAGGTCATGAAGAAGCATTGTAGTCGTTCTTTTTCTACTTTATCAAAAATAGGCGGTCAGCTGGGACAATGTTTGTTTGTTGGTGTGTTCTCGGCTTTCGAACAAGTATAAATATCATGACAAGTACTTAACTTTATATTAACAAGGGTTGCAATATCTTTCCACTTCATTTTCACTTTGTCATGAAGGGTAATAATACAAAGTCGCTCATCTCGTGTTGTTTCTCGACATTTTGAATCATCAGGAAAGTGCTTGTTTGGCGTTCCCTTTAAATGCATTGCAAGATGCAAAGGATATTCTGAATCGTGTTTTGGTGATTGCATAGTATTGACTACAGACCTGTTTATATTGGATGACCACACTTCCAAGATTGGGTTTGGGTTACTGAAACTTGATTTTTGACTTCCACAAGATCCACCAATCATATCCGTTCTGATCACTTACCCTTACACCCTCGTACTGTACTAGCAGGGCGATCTGTCCGAGAGCTGCCAAATTAAAAACAGTCCCAATCCAATCGCATCAAGTGGTGTCGGGTCACCACTACACTCAATGCGGCGAAAATTCCGCCCAACCATTTGCTCCATTGGAACCCACCGCAATCCGAAGAAAAGCCATCGTCTTCCCCGCGAAGCTAAAGTGAATCGACATCAACAAGCGATACGTTGTTAATCTGCGAGTCAGGTACGGTAGTATGGATTGTTATGGCTATTGGCGGGTCTGAACCTAACTGTACTCGTACTGGTACAATACTTCGCCCCCCCCCCGCGCTGCCCACTTCCTTCAGGACGCAGATCTGCCTTGGCCAAGAGGGGGAGGTACTCTTGTACTAGTACAAGTACAGTATCGTGGTGACCCACCGGTCAAGTTACACCGAATGATTCCTCGGAATGGACTTCTGGCAGCTCGTGCCGTACTCGAGTAGACTACCACTCGTGCAATCTTCGATTCGAGAAGGGGACTCATTCATTCGCTCCTTCCCCGCAGATAGATGGGGAGAGAGGAAGGCTTGTCGTAAAGCCTAACTACCGGCACAGCACGGTGGTGAATGCTTCCCGAGTGGCCTTACCATTGCCTAGGGTACCTTACCGGTACAACAACAAGTACGGGTACAAGTAGACTACAATACCATGACGCCTTGCACGATAACGCTACCACAGCTATTTATGGAGCGCTCGCGCAGCCGCACTTACCATAAGTGGAACTGTGCAAGCTAATCGTTGGGATCGGAAGAAGAAAGAAAAAAAACATTTTGGGTGGTTATTCCCTGGAGAATCCTTCCCACTCAGAATGTTTTTGCGGGGTGCCACGACGGACATGACCAGGACCAGGGCTGGGGAGGGAACTGATGCCTATGCCGGGGATCGTGGTCTCATAGGGGTTTCTTTTTACTCGGGATTCATAAATGAAACGGATTCATCTACGAGTACAGTACAAGTACAGTACGGCGCTCGAGTAAGATTCCCATGCATGTTTTGACCTTTTTTTTTTTTTTTTTTTCCAAATAAAAAAGGAATAGAAATGCACGGTGACAAATTGTATCATATCGGTGCGGTGTATCGTATACCATTTGGAGATATTCTCCTTCTCCTTCTCCTTCTTCTTCCTTGCGCTTGTTTTTTTTTTCCTCAGGTTCACCCTGTCGACATGCTTCCGCCGGGATTGATCCCTTCCGCAGTGTTGGAGACGCTCATAGCTCGGTACTGTACAAGTACTGTACCCGCGAGGCTAGGTAATTTATTACTGTGACCTGATGGATGGTACGAGTAAAGTACCATTCTACTCGAGTACACACGTACCGGTATTGTGCATGCATATGCACGATAGATAGATAGATAGATAGATACTCGAGTACAGTACAGTACCGGTACTCGAGTAGATAAACCATCCCCGCCCCGCCCCACCCAACCGGGAGTGCCAGTGCGATGGATGGATGGATGGATGGATGGACTCGTATCCGGCGCTTCCACATTCGGCCAACTCTGCGAAATTTGGCATTCTCCGCTCCGATCGTGAAGGGGATCCACTTGTGAAGAAATAATTTGTGTTGATTCACTCTCGATATCATTTATTCTATCAATCCGAACAAACGAACAAACCCCTTTCCGTCCGGGTAAAAAAGGGGGGGCGTTGAAGACTTTGAAAAGCCAGAGTCATGTCTTCCGCGTCAGAAACCCCGTACTACCGTACCTACCTACGGTGCATGTGATAACAAACCTGAGCATGGACGAGCATTCCCCAGGTTGCTCAGCATGAACACGATGCTACTTTCCTTGAGCGATACAAGTAGCTGTTATGCCTGTCTGCCTGCTGCTGCTGTTGCTGTGCCGTGAGAGGTCTTGGAATCCGTCATCGGGTGATCGGCAGGAAATACGGTTTGGGCTCCATAGGTTAACTTAGCGGAATTGCGAATACTGTACAGGTTAATTAGTGAGATCCAACAATCTTCATGTGGGGCTGACAGGCTGATCTCATTCCTTCCTTCCGTCCTTGGCGGATACCCGAACATTGAGCGACAATTTTGTTTGCGCGCACAGATACAGTACTGTGCGCGCGGATTATTGGTCTCGATTGGCTCGTACCGGCATACTTTTCTAATTCCTGTGTCCGGGTACAGTACGAGTACTGTACGAGTACTTCTTGCCTGGGACGGGTATTGTGCAGAGAAGAGTTGTCTCTGAGATGGGGTTGGCTGATGGTGATGGATTTCGACTTTATGACACTCGAGATATAAGCCCGAGATCTCTAGGGTTCCGACTCGGGTGCTTGTCACGGACTGGGAAAAAAAGTAGCCGAAAACTAGATTAAAGAAATAATAATAATAATGTTATTATTATTGCGGCAAAAAACCTGAGCGTCTCTGAGCGCCAATACAAGATACTCCCCTGTTTTCGTGTGCCTCTTGCCTGCTGTACCGGTACCTGTACTGTACTCGAGTAGGGCAAGTATTACACATCACCGGTATGATACTCGAGTATGAGTATGAGTACAGTGCTCTGCTCCACTCGCATGTGACACCCCGGACCATGACAGCATATCATACCGGTACCATATGAAGAAACAACACCATAAAACAAGACAAGATGGGCAGGCAGGCGGTCAGGTATCACCATAATCCAGTTCCCATGTACCGCCGTTTGAAACACCTTCCTAATCGCATGGACCACAGACTGGGAAGTCGCTCACAGTCTCTGAGATCTGCATCTCCGGGTTTCCCCTACAAGTAGACAGGAGCCTACTTGTAGCGCCAATTGAGCTTTTGACACCCAAAACCACAATATCCGGGGCTTGTAACACATACTGGTAGCACAAGTACCGGTGTGTGGTACGAATGCAATGATAGTTTCAACTGGCTGACTAACCAACGAGAGAAACAAACACTGTATTCATACAAAAAACAAACCTGCGGTAAGGAAGGCAAGCAAGCGCAGGTGGGTACCCGATGCTGCCACCGCCGTACCGTAACGTGTCATATGTGTGAAGGCAGGGTGCCGGTATCATATAGCGCAACCAACCCGTCTGGAAACACAAGCCTTCCATTGCTCAACGAGAGCTTGGAAAGCAGTCTTCCTTTGATAGATGGACCAAGTTAGCGTCTGTATCCTCGCCTATTAATTATGTTTGTTAGAAGTTGACTGAGGCAAGAGGAAATAGGGATCCTTCTTGGGTCATGTTTCCTGGGCGTGCAGCTGCTGCTCAAATTTAGTTATGCACCGTGCCGCTCTTTATTGACAGTCCCTTGTACCGTGCCAGTATCATACTCGAGTGCAGCATCAGAAACGTACTCGAGTACCAAATTCGCCATTGGTACTTTGTAACTATGAGCTCCCTAGTCAACTCAAGGGGTTTCCTTCCTTTTCCCCCGGGCCCCGACTAGACTCCGGAGCCCCGGCCGCGGAGGAGCTAACCGGCGGCGATATGGGCACTCGCCGGATTTAAAGTTAACGAGCAAAATACTTATCTTTACAATTCGCAATTATTGATTGATACCCTCCGGCACGGTTAAAGGGGGGGGGATTCTCGGCACGGTCCTCCACAAGAGAACAATAACAAACCTGGTCTAAAAGCTAAGCGAAGCAACGCAACACTGCAACCACGCCCGCTCGCTCGCTACTGTACCCCCAATGCTTCACCGAAACCATGCGCAACCTCTTGCGGTGTACTCGTAGTTGATAATTTATGAAGACCCAGAGTCCTTCTTTTGCTACTCGAGTACCGGTATGCTGCGAAGAATAAAAGAAGAAGAGCCCCTGAACTATAGTAGTTGTCCTTGACCCTGTCTGTCCCATCTGTGATCGAGGACAGTACTGTACTAGTACTCGGACCGTATAAGGCGCGGGTGCTACCGTTCGATTTTTTATTTTTTTCTCCCCTTCCTCCTTCCCCTCCTGCCTGCCCGTTCCTCCCCCCCCATTGGCGCTGCGGTACTCGCAAAAGGGCAAACGAGGCACAGGAAATGCAAGCTGAGAATCATTCTCGCCGCCGAAATTGCCTTGTGAGTGGATACCATGTGGGAATGAATGAGTTCTAGGCTACGGCACTGTAGCAGTAAACTTACAGCACTTTTTTAGTGCGCGCCGTTCCCGTTGTCCCGCATGAATAACTTGTACGAGTATTTTTGGCTTTCTGTTTCTCCCCCTTCAAGGAAGGGAGGGAGCTGAGCGAGAGCCTTGAAGTATCGTACAGGATAGACTAAGCACGGGTACAATACTTTAGTAAAGTGAAGTAAAAAAGTAAGTAAGTGTGACATTAATTGCGCAAATCTCAATATCGACAAACCTTGCCGGGGCCGCACAGCACAGCAAGAACTATATCATTCAAGTAGTAGAGATAAACCGGCGGCAGGAAGCCTCGGACATCTCCATCACGTAATCTCACTCGCTCATACACCTCCCCTTTCCTGTCCATGCACATACCCCCCCCCCCGCACAAAGCCGAAAAAAAAAGGGATCAAAGAAAAGAAAAGAAAAGAAATAAAAACGGAGAAAGCCACTAAAAAGTTGATCGTGCGTGGGACGACGTTGGAATACGCTATTTATCGATGCGCTACGGTACCCCGGCGGATCGGTCAGGGGGATTTACGTAAAAGGATTGCTGTCGTTGCCGTTAAATTTGGTGATGCGCCGGTGCCATACTTTACCCTTACCCTACCTGCTAATTTACGAGTATGATTCAAGTACTGTATTTTGCCTGCAAGGAGAGGGGGGTTGTGCCAGAGCTGTTATGATAGATATCGTACATACGGTGAAAAAAAGGGGGGGAGGTGGGTTTTCCTTTTGACTGATCGTGGTGGTGGCGTCGGTGGTTGTGGGGAAGATGGGCATTCTGGAATTCTGGGTGATTGGTGGGTCATGATTTGTCACTCTGTTTTTTTTTCTTTCTCCGCCTCATGGTTAAGTTGGTTGGTTGGCTTCGTCCTTTTTGGTATGATAATTATTGTATTTTTTTTTTTTTGGTTAATGAGCTTTAATGGTCCTCATATGATACAGTTCACGGAGCAAGTTATCCCCGGCTATCGTCACCATCCCACTCTCTCGCTCAGGGGCAGGGACCGCTAAGCACCACCACCGCGCATAAACCGTCCGCCCATGTTATGTTCTCGAATGGCGACATTCCGACTTCTCAACCTCCATGATACTCGCGATGCGGTAGCCAAGCGGTAACTAGTGTTCGGGCTTGAGAACCTCTGGTTGTCTCGAGTTGAGTTAACATACTTGACGGTGTTATTACGAGTCCCGGGGTTAATGACATAATCGTGAACACACTATAAAGAGCAACGGGAAAATGTAAAGCAGATTGTCTACACAACAAAGACTCCAAACCCCTCAAAAATGCGAAATTCCAAAGCCCAGCATCAAGCTAAAATTGAAGAAGCTTGCAGGCAACTTGATGTCAATCCAAATCTCAAAATTCTTACCGTCACTTGTGTCCATGGACTGAATGACAAAACTCTTGGAAATCATTGGCATAAGTGGATAAAATTTCATGCAACAGCTCATGCAACCCAGCAGCACTTGAGTCCTGGGGAGGAGGAAGGGGTAGTAGGTTGGATCAACAAAATGGATGATCAGGGAACTCCACCAAGGTGCCAGCATGTGCGGGATATGGTCGAATATCTTATAAAGCAGAGAACTGCTACCGATTCAGTACAGCTAGAAAAGCATTGGACAGATCGGTTCTTAAAACACTATTCAGAGCTAGCGCATAAGGTAGCAAGACCAATCAACAAAGATCGGGTGCTTGCACAAGAGCCAGTCAGACTGAAGTCCTTTTTTAATTGGTTCTCGGAGGTGAAAAGTTAATTCAAGATTTTCAATGAGGATATCTGGAATTCAGATAAAAAAGGCTTTGTAATTGGGCAGGCTATTGGAGGAAAGGTCTTCTGTAGGGCTGGCAAGAGGAATGCACGTTTAGTTCAGGATGGTAGTAGAGAATGGGTCACATTAGTTGATACTATTTCTGCTGGAGGATAAAGCATTCCACCATTTTTCATATACCAAGCAAAGTCCCAATGTGAAAGCTGCCATGACTATACCGAAAGAGATGAAGCTACCTTCAGCATTTGCACAACTGGCTACATGCATAAGTGATTGTCCTTAAGGTGGTTGGAAGAACATTTTGCAATCTACTGTCAACCGTCCTCTCCCAGTGCCTACTAACTATTGCTACTTGACAATCATACCTCCCATCAGGATTTTGACTTCTACTACTACTGCTGGACCCACAAGATACAGCTGCTTTTTTTTCCCTCCCACCTAACCCATATCTTTCAACCACTTGACCAAAATCCATTTGGTACTATTGGTTCCTATTATCGACAACAAGTTGAGGAGTTTCTCAGAAATCACGGTGTTTATTCAACCATCCACAAAGGCGATTTCTTTTCTATGGTAATGGAGGCCCACAGGAAAGACTTGATGGAGAGTAATATTAAGGCTGCTTTTCGCTGTACCAGTATAGCACCATTTAACTGACGGTGTGTCCTCACCAATCCTGATCTCCAAAATGCTACCCCAGTCTATCAAAGACATTACAAACTTCACCCTCTAGCCAATAGCAACACTCCGACAAGCAAGATTAGGCAACTAGAACTTGAATTAACCAACGTGGAGTCTGTGGCAAGAGCATGTGAGATTGGATATGAGCTCGCCTCTTTTGCAACAAGTACCTCTGCTCAGTCATTAATTCATGAAAAACAGCTGTCAGATGAGCTGAAAAAGCGAAAGGCAAGTAAGGCCCACACAGGTGTGATTATTACATGGGCAGAGGTAATTGGGAGGAAGGCTTTAGATAAGGCATATAAGGAAAAACTTGCCCAGAAGGAGAATGCAAAAAAGGTAGCAGAAATAAAGAGAAAGAAGGAGGAAAGTAATCATCAAAGATCCCAAAAGCGCTGGCAAGTAGAGGATGAGAGTTCTGAATCATCTGGTAGTGAGGGTGAGCTACCTGGTAAAGGGTCTAGTAGTAGAAGATCAGTTAAAGGGAGGAGGAGTAGATTGGAAGAGGAAACAACCAACCATGACGGATTTCTACCTCTTGACAACACCCTACACATCCTGCAGCTCCACGAAACCTCTGGAAACCAATGCTGAAACCCAGACCAAGCAACTCGCAACCGTCGATCATTCCGGAATATGCACTTGGGAGAGTTTGATGAGGAGGAGGAGAAACATCCAAAATGCAGTCATATGTTATCACTCATTGTAATCATTTCCTTAAATGTTTTCATTTTTCTTTGTTTTCTCTTCTGGCTTATATTCCTTAATCACTGTATTACTCAGAATAAAATTCAGACTGTACTGCCATGTTTTGTTGAGGATGGTAGGAATTCATTGGTTGTTGCCTCAGCAGGTCAGTCTCGTAATATCCCCGGGCATCGTAATATCCGTGTATTGTATGTTACTGCTGGCAATTCGACGGCGTGTCTTTGGATCGTCATATTTAACTTACCCGCCTGCCCCAACAATGGATTATATGCTTTATATATACAGCAACTTGCATTTGCTCCGTGATTGCACCATAGTGCTAAGCAGGATTCATGAACTCGATTCCTTCGGATTTCTCTGCTGGAGGGGGTGTGAGATGCGCCCCCGGGCTGTCTTTGGTCTGGTCTAGTCAACCCGCTCCCTGCGCGGAAAGGAAGGAAGGAAGGGGGTACGTTTGCAAAGGAAAGGAATATAAAATACGCCATCACTCCATGAAACCCCTCCTCAGGACTTCCCCCCCCCCGGGTGAATTGCAGGGCAATGGCACACTTCCCTGACGGTTGTACTCTACTGGACCCACAAAAACAAAATCCACAATTATTTTTTGAGTACGGTGGATTGGCGGTGGGTCTTAAAAAATGAGTTTGTCTTTTGCGTGTTTGGAAGGACGGTGGGTGGAGATAGTATTCATGGGGAGGAGGACTAGTGAGTGCCTGTGGATATCTTACGTGCGGGCGGGGCTGTTGTTGTCGCGAATTGAGATTAAGAAATGTGGGGTTGTTTTCATGACCCCTTTTTGATATTGGATGCTTGTGGGGTGAGTCTGGGCACTTTGGTGGGGGTTTTTTTTTTTCGGAGAAGTCTTGCTAGGCTTTCTGACTGGATAATACTTAGCACTAGAGTGTCGCAGGTATGGTACTTGGGTACCCTCAGCACATATAGTTGTGGAGATGATCTAAAGTTACAGACGATTTACTCTCACAGTATTGCTCTGTCAAAGATATCGAGTGATATTCTGTGCATTGATTCTCATTAATTTTTAAAGTTGTAGCTATAGCATTGAAAAGTAGAATGGTGTTTACTGTATTCCATTGCTGCAGTACTAAAAACATACTCGAAATCTGGCCTGTTTGATTGAAATTGCAAAGAGCATATGGAATGTAACCACAACACTACCACAATGAATACCGTAACCTTAGCTCAAAATCCATTCTGCAAACTGACAACGCCCACTTTCAAAGCAAGCTCACTCAATGCCAACCAATATCCTATGTTGAAAACGCCAACACGAGCTGTAGACAGGCCAGTGCGGATCTGCAATGTTCCGTTAAAGTAATAGAATAGCCTACATTGTAGGAATGGACTTTGCAGCTATTGGGGCCGCGTGGTATGTCTGAAATACAGCTTTTCAGTGTCTGTGTTTGTCAGTATTGTAGCTCCCTGTCCCGTTTTCGGTGCCGGGGGGAAATGATTGAGTTGACATACTGTCGAGGAGGTACTGCTTTTTTTACATGGCTGCTAAATGAAATGACCTATCAGAGGGGACCAAAGAAAGATATCAAAATGTTTTTTTTTTTTTTAAAAAAAAAGAGGAGAATGGCTTCCGGGCCGACCGGGGGGAGGGGCTCAGGAGGAAATGTAGTTGGAGCAAGTCAGAACTTTTTGAGGAAGTGTGGAATTGGTCTTCATAATCTGACAAGTGTACTATGGAGGGGGGCGCGGCGCGGTTACGAATGATAGCTTTGGCAAACAGAGGATTTGGCAATGATTGAACAAACCGTGCTCAAGTTTACTCAGATGGACCGAGTATACCTGGGGCTACCAAAGTAACCAGGTTTTACGTGAAACAATTCGTCGTATGATGCCGGGCAATGTGAGCTTGCAGTATGCACCGGGTAGTACCATAACACCTCTAGATTGATCTATTGTGACCAAGATTATGAAGATGTGTACTTATATTGCTGCCCTGATATAAGCATTGCACTTCTAGCCTCTGCTGTGCCCACAAAGAAAGCCGGTACCGCACCGGTCAAGAGCATCGATGAAAAACAGATATCATATGATAGGCAGGATGCTCTCCGTGGCTTTGACTCTAGACTTGAATCACCTAATATCACTCGACTTTTGGGTTTGTTGAGAAGGGGAACTTGGCGCCACAAATCTCTAATACGGCTCGGCATTACCTTGTTGCCGAAACCTGGCAACGGCCGGTTCGCGGCTGCCTAGAATTGGGCTCATCACTCGAGCTGCTATTGCAACGCCACACTAGAAGGGTCTGTGGCACTCGAAGAAAACCTTCTTAACCTTCAATTTACCCTCCTCTGCCTCTCATCACCAAGGTTTAGGATCAATTACCGTAGATTCTGAACCCCACAAGAGTACTTCTTCTCTCTTAACTACAGTATCCACTTTCCGACATTCGCTCCCTCTTTTTCCAGGGTAAAGATGCAAATTGCCGTCATCGACGTGTCCACCAATCACTAGACCTGTCCAACCTCAATTCTTTTTTTGGCCGACACCTATTAGGTTGCCCTGCACAACACCCCTCCCTTTACCCACGAGCCTTTAACCTCAGCTAATTGCCCCGAGAATCTTGCGGTTTACTGGAAAGAAACGGCGTTGCTATTCTGTTTATCCACCCTCGGTTTCATCGCATGGCTACTTCATCCGTTAGGAAGTTGGACCCCGACCAGTTCTCTGGGCAAAGGGGTGTTCATTTTATCTCCAAGGACTTCTCTTCTGATATTCATCTGCTTAGCGGATCTCTGGATGGCGTAGCGCGTCTATCGCATCAAGACGATTCCGCCTCTTCCGACGACTCTCAACGTTCCGGTCGACAAATGTCTGTGGAGTACGATGAATTGGATGGCGATGAGGAGGTGTTGGTGTCCGGGGATGGTGTTGCCTCGATTCATAATGGAGGTTATTCCTCTTGGGGTGGGTCTGGGAGGACGGGAAATAGTGTCCGCTCCTTACCCTACCCCGTTCCCGAACCTTCCGGAAGAATGTCACCGGAAGGCGTAGTCGATCGGTCGTCACTGCATAGGCCCCCTCCCCCCATGCGAATACCATCGCATACCTATGCTCCTGGGTTACAACGTCACCCAATGAGTATGACGAACGAGCGCTCGAGGCATAGGTCTTCGTCGGCTAACCGGTCCCGCCGGGATCCTAGCGCACTCTACCGATCCCAGGAGAAAGCCTATGTACAGCGGTTGCGCCAGGATACGGATAGCGACTATTTTAGCTCTGGTTCTAGTCTTTTGGGCTCTTATCAACATGAGTTCGAGATGGAGGATGAGTCTCCTTCCGAGGTTCACTTTGGGGATGATATGTATGATGGGGATACGCTGTTGCTTTACGGTCACGATGAGATGGAACCATCGGCGGAGGAACTCAAGATTCCCGAGAATAGGGAGCGCCTGGAGTGGCATTCTATGCTTGCATCGGTTTTGATGGGGGATGTGGTTAAACAAGAGAAGAAGCGGTTGATCGGTAGTACAGAAGAGAAGGAAGGTGTAACCATGAAGACTGAGCTCTTCATCGGTCTAAGGGCGAAGGTGTGTGGCCGATCAATTCCGGCCCAGAGGAGGATTTTGGAGGAGGGTAGGGCAAAAGTGGATACACTAATTAGTGATATTATAAACTTTGAAATACAAGGAAAGGATAAAACGGAAAAGAGCCCAAGAGAGCAAGTCCACGACATTATTTTGAGATGGGAGAGGTGCGAGCAACTATGGCCCACCCAGGCAGCATTGATGAGCGCTAAGCCAAACTGCGCTTCCTCGCCTTTCGCGGCAAGTTGGGACGCGATCGTCGCCTGGAGCAATATCACCGAACTGATCAGGACAGAGCTCAAAATCCTTCAAAATTGGGTTGGGAATGATGACTTGGATTTTGCCCGGCAAAATGTTACCTCCGTGGGTGATGTTTCCAACATTGATCGGGGATCGTCGTTCTTGGATCGGATTTTAAAAGAGGATAACCTGAAGTCGTTGATTGGAGAGAGCAACATGCTATCTGGCTTGAGTAGAGTGATTGCTAAGGCAAAGGAGACTTTGATCGAGTATTCTGAGGCTTTTGGGAAGCGCCATTTACCACCATACATCGAAGAGCTGCTGGTTCTCATTGGATTTCCGACAAGGCTTATTGAGGAGGTTATCGGTATGCGTCTCAAGTATGCTGAGAACATGAGGGAACCAGTGTCAATGATGACGGATCAGTTGATTATGCAATTCCAGTCTGTCCTCCGGCTTGCTGTGGATATTAAGCAGAAATACATGATAATTTCGGAGCCGGAGCCCGGCTGGAATCTTCCCCCCTGTATGGACGAGAGCTTCGAACAAGTGGTGTTACATGGGTTAAGGTATTACTTCAAGCTTATCGGCTGGAGGATCGGGTCCAACAAGAACACTTTTAAGGAGGCCGAAATCCTTGAGACGGAATGGAATTTCTCTAATGACATCGGCCGATTTATCGAGGGGGGTGATGTTGAGGTCGCCGAGCAGTTTAGGTACGTCGGGGGACTACAGAAGGATCGATGTAACTAGCTGACACAATGTAGTTCCTTAACGAGCAAATTACTTAGTAGGTTGATGGGCCATTTCGAGAAGGAGTTACAGAAACCTCCAGAGGCCAGAGGAGAGGATATCAGCAAACGGTATAAACAGATCTTGGATTCTGTTCGTGTGCGGCAGCGTAAATTATTCCGTTTTGCAAGGTAAAGTCCTCATTTTTTGTTTAAGGCTTGACTAAATTTTTTTCTTCTTCAAGACTTTTGAGCCAGCGTTTTGAGAATGCGAGCGAGTACAACGTTGAAGAGCATAAACTTAAAGACTTAGTCGGCGCCCTGATAGTGTCGGGCCACTTCTTGGTCTATACCGCTAGCGTGGAACATGAGGGAGTATATTTGGTGGCGGATCCATCTTTATCTGGCCGCCCGCATCAGATCCAATCGATCCTTCGTACATGTTTCCACGATGACGTCGTCCGAGAGGACCCATCTTGCCCGTATGTTCTGATCATCTGCCCACAAGACCAGCTAGCCTGGGATGGACCCGTTTTGGATATTGATATGAGGGAGCCGATTGTGGATATCAAACCCGGAAGATTACGTTTAGTAGCAGACGGTTCCCTAGCAAGACTAGCAAATGCTCGGATGTCATTCTCTCACTCAACGAATCATAGCCTTGACATTTTGATTGAACAGAGGGCTAATCTTCCACGGGTCGACCAGGAATTGATGAAGATCAAGAAGACCACCTACAGACTGTCGAACGCTATTATGGATAGTGTGGAAAAAATCCGGAGGCAGACCACAGGATTAGGTTGCCAGGAACTTATCCAGACTTGTTTTGCATTTGCGACGGAATTTGGGCAGCGTTCAGTGCTTTACATGGACAATAACCGAAAGGCAATGAACAATCTTAAGCTCACTCGGCTTGCCATCGACTGGGTCAGCTTCATATGCGATGACTGCGTTGCTTCCGATCGTCGGACTTTTCGATGGGCTGTGAAAGCGCTAGAATTTGCTATGGTCATGACCCGTGGTCAGAACATTCTCTCCTTCAGTGAGGCAGAGTACGAGCGGCTAAGGTCCAAAGTCGCCGGCTGCATGTCACTCTTGATTTCGCATTTCGACATCATGGGCGCTCGTTCAACGCTCGCGGCACAAGCCGAGAAGCAAAGAATGGAGATGCTCGCCGGCCAAGTTAAGAAAATGGACATGGGTAAGCTCCTTGAAGATAACGAAGCTGCCGAACGCATACGGGAAGAATGGCTCCGTCAACTAACCGAAATCGACAACGCCCGCAAGGGCCTCCTCAGCGAGCGACAAGCCCTCGGCCGAGTATTGGACGATAGCAACCAGACCGACCGATCCCTAACCTCCCTGTCAAAGTCCTCCTTCTCGAACGTCTCCCTCCGCTGGCAACAAGGCCAATTCGTTGGTGGCGGGACCTTCGGCACGGTGTACGCAGCAATGAACCTAGACTCGGGCTACCTAATGGCGGTCAAGGAAATCCGTCTCCAGGACCCACAAGTAATTCCGCAAATTGCGAACGCCATCCGCGAGGAAATGCACGTGTTAGAACTCCTCGACCACCCCAATATCGTCCAATACTTTGGCATAGAAGTGCATCGCGACAAGGTCTGCCTCTTCATGGAGTACTGCTCCGGCGGCTCCCTAGCCAGTCTCCTCGAGCACGGCCGCATCGAGGACGAGACTGTCGTTATGATCTACACCCTACAGATGTTGGAGGGCCTCGCCTACCTACACGAGTCGCGCATCGTGCACCGCGACATAAAGCCGGAAAACATCTTGCTGGACCACAACGGCATAATTAAATACGTCGACTTCGGCGCCGCCAAGGTGATAGCACGTCAGGGAAAAACGCGCCGTGGCGGCGTAGCCACTGCCGCCCGCACAAACCTGAACTCCATGACCGGAACACCCATGTACATGTCCCCCGAAGTGATCACGGGCTCGGATAAGGGCCGCCACGGTAGCATCGATATATGGTCCCTGGGCTGCGTGGTGCTGGAAATGGCAACTGGACGAAGACCCTGGGCGAATCTGGATAATGAGTGGGCTATTATGTGGAATATCGCTGCGGGATACCCTCCGCAATTGCCCGCGCCGGACCAGTTGAGTGAGAGTGGGATCGACTTCTTGAAGAAGTGCTTTGAGAGGGATCCGGGAATTAGGCCTTCTGCTGCGGAGTTGTTGCAGCATGAGTGGGTGTGTTTTGTCCCATTTATTTTCTTTTGTTCACTTTGGTGGGGGATGCAGACTAATTGTGGAGGGATAAAGATCTTAACCATCAGAAATCAAGTCATCGAACCATCCATTCCCGCGAGCGAGACCTCAAGCGGAGCTAGCAGTCGGTGATACTACTTATGACTATAACCTTGTTTCTCCTCCTCCTCCTGTTATCTTTTCCTTAATTCGTGGCTACCCCCTTCTCCGCTTTCTTTTCCGTTTTTGAACATGGTGTTTTGCATTTGATTGACTGATTGGGGAGGTTTGGAATATGTTGTTGGGGTTCTTGGCTTGTACGTTTTCTGTCCTGATCTCCTTGGCTTGGCTATGTTTCTTTGATCGTACATGAATTGGCATGAAGATGAAAATGAAAATGAAAAAGCACGAGGATTGTATCGTATCGTATTGTGATTAGTTGGAGTTGGTTGTGATTATTATGTTTGTTGATTTGGGCAAGTAGATTGCAGTGACGGGCTAGAATGGATAAGTGATGAATACAGTCCTGAATCTTGATGTTCATGGTCGATCACTCGATGAGGTTGATGTCCAGTACCGATTTATAAGATGGGATATCATATTATCATACTCGCGACATCCGACATTGGTGTCAGACCCAATACCCTGAAAATCACAGCTGGTAGCCCAAATGATAATCGCAAGCATGATCATATTCGACGTCAAAAGGAAAGAAAAAAATGATCTTCCAAATATCCTAGCACACGTCCCAACAGCAACCCTGTCCACAGCACCCACATAACATCACACAAGAAAGAGACCGCCAACGGGCGAAAACAAAGTAACGAAGGGAAAAGGCAAAGAGAGAGGGAGAGAGAGCGTGTGAGTGAAATGGACGGATATCAGCTTGAATAGTTGGGAAAAAAGGCAATGGGTGGTTCAAAAGTAATAGGTAGGGGTGAAACGTTACAAGTATTGTATGATACCTTGTAGCATAACTTGGCTCGTACTCGTAAGGTTCGTATTGTCATCGGCCTGGCGGCCGCCCGCGCGGACGGTCAAATGCCGTTACGGCACTGGTATGTGCGAGTGAGGGAGGTACCTTGTGGAGATATTGGTTTTGGGGAAAGGAGACACTGGGGGGTTTCCCTGCGTAGATGGGGTGGAGGAATAGACAGAAACATTCACTTGAATGAACGACCCCCCTTCGGTATTATTATTATTATTTTTATAATATCGCACGAGGTCTTCCTCCTCTGGTGGGATAATTTCGGCTTATTGAAAAAAAAAAAAAAAAAAAGGACTACATTACTATCCCTTTACTCCGTTCGGGGGAACTCGTTCAAGGCATAAGGAAGGAAATTTAAGATATCTACTACGACAAATGGAATATAAAATACATTTACATCATTACCCCGCACTCCACTCCACTTCCTCTGCGATATTAATATGATGTCAACTACAACCGCTCGTCAAACACAATTCCAACAAGCTCATCCAGAATCGTATACACAATCGATGAACTAAACCCCACCACGCACACGTCAGCCCAACCCACCTTATCAAGGGAGGAAAAAGGAGGGACACACTTCAACCTCCCATTATTCAACCCAGCAAACAACCTCCTCCCAGCAGCCCTAGCATTTTCCCTCCCAACAACACTCCCCGCAAGGTCCGGTATGAGCGTAGCAAGTATGATCTTGGCTTCATTCCTTGCCCTGACCTTCTCCTTCGCACCCCTCCCTGCCTGCTGTTGCTGCTGCCCTGTAGCTACCGCCTCCGGCCAGAGAGTCGCCTTCAGCATGTCCAAATATCGGATAATTTCTTCCTCGTCAACCAACCCGCGCACCTGCTCACGTACCTTCCGCTCTATCGTCCCGCCGAGTAACTGCTGCAACACGACTACTACAGCACGGCCGCGGAGCCAATTACTTCCCCGATTCAGCTGGAATACTTCCAAGAAGATATCGCAGATGGGCTTTACGAAGGGTGTTGATTCGCGGTTTTCAAAGGCGGAGAGTTCGGCCTCCGCTTCTGCTGCATCGATGGTTTCGCCGGGGATTATGCTTGGAGGATTGGATTGGTGCTGAAGCTGGGGGAGGGGGGGGAAGGGGATGGAGGGAGGAGGGTTTTGTTGGGATAGTTGGTCCAGTAGTGGAATTGTCCCCAGGACGTCTTCCACCCCATCTGCTATTGAGTTGTAGAGTCGGGACATTATGTCGCGGCGGTAGTCTGCCGGTGTTAATATGCCCGGGTCAGAAGAGGAGGCGGAAGGTGTAGGCGCGATGTGATTTTGTGAGAGAAAGGAACGAAAGGTTCGGCTTCTGCAGACGTCTGGCAAAAGGAGGAGGGAACAGAGGTAGGTTTCCAGTGAGACTCGACGTTTTTCCAGAAAGTCTTTTTGGAACTTCATTACTACCCGACGTCGAGGGAAGTCCAGCGGTTTGACACTCGGGAAGGTGCTACGGAGGGTTTGGTGTAAGTTTAGGAATTCGCTGTAGCGGCGGGGAACGGTCCAGGTTGCTGGCGGCATTTGGTCACCGGCGGGGCGGTGGACTTCTATTATATCTGCGCAGAGTTAGTTTGATTACGGTAAAGGAGATAACGGGGGGTCAACTACAGAGAGCGTATTCTTGGCCGTTCTCCCTGCCGACCCTGGTGGATTTGATCCTTATTTTTGCGCGGCCCTAGGAACCTAGTTAGCCGCGACGTATCAAATTCCATAGCGTAATCACAAATCTCACATAAAGGCTATTGTCACTCTCCTGAACGATATACTGCTGCCTCTGAAGCTCCTTCCTCCGAATCTCACGATGCAAGCTAGCCTTACTCTTCCCGAGGATCCTCAGCTCAACAGTATTATTCGTTAACTCTGCTTTCCGGTAAAGGCTATCGACAACCGCCTCCTGAGTAGACAGCTTTTCGATATCAAACGTCAACGCAGCGATCGCCTCTGCCAGTCCAAGATCCCCAGGCGCAGCCTGTCGAATCTCATCATCAGATCCACTACCCCCATCCGGGCCATCCTTGTCCTCGGCTTCCTCGCCAGAAGAGTGACAATCGACCACAGCCGCCTCGTCAGGGAATAACTCGTCGTCAGCGAATACGCCACCGCTAGGACCCGTGCCAACGAGGCCGAGGGAAGAAATACTCGGTGGTTTCGCCTTCGCTTTCTCTTTGACCGCAGATACCGCGGTGAACTTCTGTCCGTTCCCGTTCCCGCTCCCAGTACCATTACTGTTGCTATCCCGGGATACGTCGATCGAACTCCGCGGTGAATTAGGTCCTGTTAGAACAGGGCTATTCTGGAATGGCGAGCTTCTGCTCTCGTCGAGGCTTGGGCGGTCTTCGATGATGTCGTTCAGCGCTGCTTCCATTGCTTCCACAATGCCATCCTCCGGGCTATGTCTTCCCGGTTCTTGTTGGGGTTGGCTGAGATACTGTGAGTATTGGGGTGGCTCCTCGTCAAGGCTTTGTCGGGAGTTTGACAGCGGGTCAAAGTCCCAATCATCTAGAGACCTTTCTGCGGGCCTGGCGCCGTCTAGGGAATGTCTCGACGATATCATGGGATCTGATGTTTCCGAGGGGTGCGAAGCATTGGCCCATGAAGAGCTCCGGACCATTTCTCGGCTCGTCCGGTCAGACACAGGCCTCACTTGTGATGCGGCAGTCTCGTCAGAGGCCAAATACTTGTAGAACAAATCACTAGCCCTAAACTCGGGAAAGTCCTTCTGCTGCATCTCTTCAAATACTGCCGTCTGAGCCCTCAACACAGCCGCTCTTGCCCGTATGTACTGTTCCTGTGTTGCATTACTCCCTGCTTTAAGAAATTCTTTCACAGCGAGGTTGGTCCTTTCTCGAATTTGAAGCTCCGGCATTGATAAATATGCTTCATGGATTTGGGCTAGGTCAGCTCGATCCGACAGTGTCCAAGCAGCATGAGCAGTAGAAGTGGATGTTTCCTGCTCGTCGTCGGATGATGATACATCTTCTTCCAACGGATTACGAAGGCCATCAACAACAAGCCAGAACTGCACTAAGGGCAAGCGTCTACGCCGGTCCATATGCTCCTAGAATATCGGTCAGTAAAGCGGTTATATTGTAGAAGCCACCCACAAACCATGAAGTAAGACAGCCCAGATGAATCTCGAAGAACCTGTTGCGGAGTGGCAAACTCCAAGTGACTAGTTGTAGCCTGTTTGGGAACGAGCACCTCCGAATGTGTCCTTATAGGTCCACCGCCTGGTCCCGCAACACTGGCCGATAATTGAGCAACCCTCTTATCAACCTCTCGCTTGCCGGTCTCTAGCCTACGTAGGTAGACAGCCCATCCTTCCTTTGGTTCAACCCTTTCGTCTCTCTTCAATTGAGCACTGACCTCATTCCTCAATCTTCTAGCGTCGGAGAGGTTGTTACAAAGCCTGATAGACCGAATAAAGCGCTCGAAAGTGCGTTCGTCGTCTTTGGCAGAAAGCCGTATGAATGGTTGACTTGGCGCAAGTTCCACCTGAGAGTAATTCCTCGAGTGGCCGAGGGAGTTTGGGTGCCGTGGAGTAGCATGTTGATCCAGGGCAGCTCTGAGCTTTCGAACAGTTTTACGATCTTGGAGAGTTGACCGACCCTAAAGAGACGAACATCGGTTAACGATGCCACACGGCAATAGCATACATGTACAGCTCGACAACCGATCGAACTCCTTGTCGGAGAAACAAAGAATTGCGGCACGTACTATAGCTTCAATAAATTGATTCCAAGTATCTGGATCGCTCAGTATCCCCATAACCGGGAACAAAATGCCACAAGCCACAATCTCCTTCACAATTGTCGCAACGGCCCTACTCTTCCTTTCCCTCTCAGGCAATAGCACGGGTAATATATTATCCACTAGAAGCCTCAAGTGGTCCTGTTGCGCAAGCTTCGTATCCGAAAACTTCAAGCTAGCCGCGGGGTGAAGCTTCCCCTCTCGGTACTTGCCAGCAATCGCCAAATCCAGCTCCTCCGACTCCGTAAGATCTTTGTTAAGATGCTTCCCCCTGACGGCCCTCTCGGCGGCGGAAAAATCGTGCAAGTGAGCCGTCAGCAGCGGTACAATCTTTCCGACGATAACCTCCACAAGGTCCAAACCCTGTATCCGATCCCGCAAGACGCCTAGCGCATGACGAATTGTCCGATCGACCTGAATAGTGAACGACGGGTCGGAGGATATCTTCGAGTACCAGGAGCTTACGAAGTCCCGAAGGACGTTTTCAAGGAATACATCGATAGAGTCCGAGAGCACGAACGACGGCGGGTATAAGGGTAGTCTGTAGAAGGAGTCTTCCAACGCTATCGCTTCGACTTCCTTGGACCAGAGCGCTGGCGATGCAAAGGCGAGGGGTTTGATGGTCTTGAGGACATTGTTGTCGCTTGGGCGGCGATGGACAGTGAAGAGTCCCGAGACTAGCAATAGGATTATGGACGCGGTGCTGCCGGTGAAGAAGGCCCAGACGATTAGGCGGAGGGAAGGGAAGAATTGAGCTGTCGTGTTAAGGAGTAGAAGCAGGATCACAGCGGTGATGGCGAGGGAACGGCGATGCATCGAGGTCTACATGTGCGAGTTGAAGTGTTAGTATTGAGCGATGCGGTCAGTAGGCGATTGGCGGTGGTAGAGGCGGGGGGGGGGGTTGTTTCTCCGACGAAAGTGAGCTTGGGTGTTGCTGAACGCAGGTTGGTGTTGGGCCAAGCTTTCGCTGGAGCTGTACTCGTAGGTGCTCCCCCGGGCTATCATGTTCGTAACCCTGGCTGATACATTTTAGTCAACGTGGCAAACCTTGGGCTGTTTTACAAAAATCAACCCTGATTCACTTAAAAGTTAATACAATCAGTCTGCCGGTCAAACGGTATAGTATCATAATATCATACTGCCACAATAGTACCCCAATACCGGTAATAGAATAGTAGATCATCTCCACTCTACTCGAGCTCGAGTACAATCAAGGCGCTTCCGCCACTCTCGTGGGCTTCCCGCTATCGCCACGTGGGGGCAGTGAAGTTGCCGCTTGGGCGGGATGATGTCAACCCCAGCATCCCAGACAACGGTGGTCAAACACCACTCTTGCATGCTGCCGTCTGGGGGAGGGAGCGGGTGAAGCTGCTACTCCCACTCTCTCCTCTGTACAAGTGCTTTCCTCCATTGGCTGCGAGGTACTGTACGCTGCCTACATTCGCTATCATAACATTGAAGCAGTGTTATTACACATTAATCTTCCCATTTTCACGCCCAGAGAAATGTAAAAAAGCCGAGCCAGTCTATCTTCATCTCCAAGCTACGAACTTGGATCCCATCAAAACCCCAGTCTACAAATTGCCATGCAAACAACAACACACGAGACAGCCTGACATTACTAACAACCACCGGTATAGACCCAGACCACGGGCCACCATGACCGCTATACGCCAAATGCTTGTTTCTAACCCCAATCCTAACCGCACAGATTATTCGGAATACATGAAATGTATGATAAGAGAACAAGAATTAAGAAAGATACCCCCACACACATCCTCACAAGAAACACCCAATAAAAATCCGCGCATCCTCCCAAGAATTCCAAAGGAGGTGACACATCAATTACTCAGGGAATTTGTACCTCTCCGTCCACTCTATTTTCTGGGTCATTGCTAGGTCTAGTAGCCAATCTGCTCTGTAAACCACCGCCTCTTTCTCCTTAGTCCTAGCCATTTTGAGGAAAGGATTCCAAAACCTCCTATCGGCAGCGTCATCTCCGCTCAGAAGAACCAGAGTGTCACTATCGGGTAAGTTGGTCGCTCGCTTTGCGGGACCACGGAATAAAAGGCAGACGCCTCCGTTGGCCTCCACGATCTTGCGATAGGTCTCAAAGCCTCCATGAACACCCGGAGTAACATAAATAATCTGGCCTTGTAAAAGTTGACCCTTGTTCTTCCTTGCACGTTCCAGAGATTGTGAAAGACTCATAGAGAGTCTCCTCTCGCCGTCAGAGTCGTGGAGGAGGTATGGTTCGGTGTCCACGATTTTCTCCTCTTTGAGGCATGCCTTTGGCCATTCCGTGGAAACGATGATTGGTGCTTTCGCCAGAGCGCAGCAAAACTTTTCGGTTCGTACGATGTGGGGCGCTGCGAGGTGTGTGCATGTCGTAGGATCATTGACACATTGAATGCCTAGATCGGCAAGCGCTTTCTGTACATTATTAGTAATACTCCTAATCCCAAGGGAGCGCTCCATATTTACCCTATCAGTATCTTCTCTGTGTGGTTGATTAACCCAATCCCGGTATGCAGTCATAAGTAGATAAACAGTAGGCCGTGGGCGCTTTTTTTGCTTTTTGTTATCAGTCCTGGAGTCCTCGTCGGTACTATCGACGCCCATTGATACCGTTCGCTTCCTTGTCCTCTCATCAGCTGGGCTCTTACTCCTGCGTATACGCCCTCCGCCCAGAATCCCTCCCTTTCTCTTCTGTTCTTTCTCATACTGCATCAAATCGGGCATTATCTGGTCATGAAGCCTTGCAGCAGCTTGCTCCTTCGCCTTTCGCCCACTTCCCGAGATGGAGGGAGATGGGCCAGAGAGTTCATCATTGGACCATCTTGAAGGAGTCGATGTATTGTTAAGCGAGGTGCGTTTATTAATAGCTTTTACCCGTGGAGTGGATTTGGGTCGTTTTCCGTTGGCGGCAGGTCCACTACCCTCATCCACGCTCATCAGATCATCATCATTCATGTAAAACTGCTCAAGTGCTTTTACATCCATTGGGGTTTGGCCAACAACCTCCATGAGGTTGGTGCGGGCCGGAAAGTGGGTATATCTTGGGTTCGTTACGCTTTGAATCTCCCACTTAGCGTAGGATTCTTCGAGCCATAAATGATTGACCATGTCAATATTCCACTCTCTCGCTGCCTGGCATTTTTCACTATGGCTCCTGTCGCCGCTCACCGTTAGACACTGGTAATCCTTATTTTTTTTTTTTGGAGAAATTGGGATGAAAACCTTGCCGTAATAAGATGCGTATTCTCAGTCTTCATCGATTTCGTAAACTTGGCTCCGCAGGCTTCAATCAGGTTCTCCAGGTAGAGCCGAGCATCTCCGCCATAATTGGACACAGTTATTTTCTGCATTTGCTCTTTTATTAGTAAATTCACAATTTTCCACGATATGAACCATGCTCACAAATTTCTCCATCCCGGGCAGCCCGCCTCTAACGAGTGGATAGTGAAGCAACTTGGCCAGAGGAGAAGTCCATCTTCCATGCGCACAAATCCAATACAGCCAAGTTAGGCTGCCTACATGGATGCCTACATGGCTCGCTTCTAGATATTCCTCTCCACCTCGGAACTGGCCAACATATATATCGGCATCCTCCACTTTGTCCACAACCTCGCCCTTCATTTGAACAATAACAGTAGCTATAACTGACTTCAGCCTCGGGCTCAATTCCAAGTCTTCGCCCAATCGAATCTTCTTGCGTTCAAACACCGACGAGCTGCGCTTCGGAGATGGAGGGTCAAGAGCCATTGCCCCCCCGTCATGAGCATGGCTATAGGTCAGGTCGGGGCCTTTTGGTAGGGGCATTGGTTCAAAGTTGGCAACTCGTTCAATTTCAGGATTCGGGAGGAGATAGGGTGCTTCATCAATGCGACGCCCGAGCTTAAGACAATCATCGAACCAATGCGGTAAAACAATTTTAATCGACATCCTCTTAGCTACAGCTTGTCTGCATTTCTCCTACAAGGGCGATGAAGTTAGGGTCGCTTTTATCCAAACCGGAGAATGCCGCCCCGAACTTACATTGTCCATATTCAATGCGACTATGTGAGTTGTAAACTTTGTCAAGTTGCTGCCATACTGCCCACCCATAGCAATTATCCCTCCGCAGATTGCCTCCTTGTCACCAACCGGTAGCTCCGCAATTGTAGCAATGATTCCACAAAGGAAAAATCTAGGGTCAGGGGTGTATGGGCGCACATGAGCGATACGGTTCTTCTGTATTGAGAAGTTTACCCATTCCGGTTTAACCACTGGGATCATAAGACCCTCAACCTCTGAGTAGTCAGGAAAATCAATTGTGGAGGATATGATGTGAGTAATCTCTTGCAAGTCCAGTTGCATCGCAGAGCCTGTTCCAAGAGGTTTGGATTCCAGAGCACCATTTTCAATGAGCATCCGGGCGATCTACCAATTTGTCAGTAAAAATAATAACACCAAAAACCCATCGCAATCCGCGACAGCTCTGAAACCATACCTCTCGGGCAGCTTCATGTACAAGTTCCGGGCTCTCGACTATGTAGAAGGTAACCTCGCTGAACAGCGCAGGAGTCCCGCCATCATCGGCAAGGGCAGGTGCAGGTATTAGATTGGGATCCATTTTGTCGTCGGCCATGTTGAACGGGAATTGGCGGACGGCCTTAAGTGGAGGAATGACGATGGTTGTGGGCGATTTAGCTCAACAACACGTAGAACAAAGGGGGGGGGTTGAAGGGTTAACGCGTCGAGGCGCGAGAAACACTCAAAAGGTCTTGGCGGTTTTGCTTCGTCAGCTCCGTCAATTGGAACCTCCCATCAGTTGTGACTCGTACGAGTAGTGAGCAGCTACCAGCAGTCTTGAGACGGCTTGACAAATTATTGGTACAGTACGAGCACAGTAGACCATTTTACATGCTATCGGGACTCGGTCCAGTCGGTCCCTAATCCAACCTACAGGTAAGGGTTGTAGGCTTAGGGGGACATAAAGCATGATTAATTTAGCAAAAAAAAGTAACTCTGAAACCACGTACCAGCGCCGGGTACCGGTACTGTACCGGTACGATAGGGGGTGAGTTGCCTGGCTCGGCCGCAGTCAGACACGCCGGAAGCTCAGAGACACGGAACTGCACAGCATCAGACTTGTACAAGTCCCGGGCATGAATGGACCGAACACAGCAGGGATATAGGGCTGAGAACCTATTGCCAAGGAGACTGAATTAACCTTGTAAATTACAAAAGTAGTTAGTATTAAGGTAGGTAAAAAGGGAAAAATATAACCAAAAAGTGAATATTCTTCGCATGACTTTAATGTGTAAACAAACAAATGAATAATATTAAGAATTAAATATTAAAATTAAAAATAAATATAAATACAAAGATTTGAAAACAATTAAATATTAACCAGCAGGTATGGCCCCCAAAGGCAGTGATAATAGCCTCTATTCTCTCTGGCATTGAATTTATAAAGGTTAATAGATGAACATCAGAGATTTGTTGCCATTCCTCCTGTATAGCCTGTGCCATTCCTTCCATATCCTCTGGTCGTGGGTGGTGCTTATTCAGCCTATCCTTCAGGATAGACCAAACATTCTCAACACGATTTATGTAACGTGTTCACAAGGTGCTAGTCACGTTATCAGTAAAGATATGATAGTTGGCAGGTGGCCTGCTCTACCAGAAAGGAGGTGGAGCTGAGAACTAAAGGAGATTTCGAAGGTGTACAGAGGAACAAAGAAGTAACCATTCAATCAAGTATATTGAAATACTGTCTGTCGAAGTCTGCCTATTCTGTAACGTGTTCGCAAGGTGCTAATCACGTTATCGGTAATAGATACGATAGTTGGCAGGTGGCCTGCTCTTCCAGAGAGGAGGTGAGAGCTGAGAACTAAAGGAGGCTTCGAGGGTGTACTGAGGAACAAAGAAGTAACCATTCAAGCAAGTAGATTGAAATACTGTCTGTCGAAGTCTGTCGAAGTCTATCGTAGAAACAGGTGGTATTTAAATACAAAAATCTGTTCATGTCTAGCATGAACGAAACTAATCAAAGATATCAATCGATACACTTTGGTAAAACTAATTAAGTATCAAAGCGATACTTAAAACAAAACATAAAACAAATCCAAGTATCAAACAATACTTAAAACAAACCAAGTATCAAAGAGATACTTAAAACGAAATATAAAACAAAACCAATAACTGAGTACCCGTACCGGTTGCATTTTCCATCGTGGAATCAGGTGGTCTTTAAATACACAAATCTGTTCCTGTCTAGCATGAACGAAATTAATCAAAGGTATCAATCGACACACTTTGGTAAAACTAATTTAAGTATCAAAACGATACTTAAAATAAAACATAAAACAAAACCAAGTATCAAACAATACTTAAAACGAACTAAATATCAAAATGATAGTTAAAACAAAACCAAGTATCAAATGATACTTAAAACGAACCAAGTATCAAAGCGATACTTAAAACAAAACATAAAACAAAACCAAGTATTAAACGATACTTAAAATAAAACATAAAACAAAACCAATAATCGAGTACCCGTACCGGTTACATTCTCCAAAACAAAACAACTGTTTAAATAAACAAAACCTAATAATCATTAAAAGTGGAGTCTGAGAAACTAAATGCTTCAGTTTCCGCTATCAGCTCTTCATCATAAGTGTCACATCAGGGACAAGAGGAAATCCTAAGAAAATATTGAGACTCAAAGAAAAGCAGGTCACAGTAGTCACAAATACCAGATTCATGCTGTACATCTACCCAAGCATTATTGCAGTCAGGACAGTAGTCCACTCAGAGGATAGCGAAGTAGTCTTCAAGTTGGATAATATTTGGAATGATCCCTCCTCGGATGGTTAGTTCTTGGCGATGGGGAACGATACTTCTCTTCTCTTACTTCTTTTTCCTTCGTCTTACGATAACGCTAGGCCTCTGCTTACGTTATCGATAGTACAAGACTTTTGTCTTCTATCAGAAATGCCTATCGTAAGTTTTCTCTAACTCTTCTTTGTAAAGAGCCTTCCTCGGTGTAACAATAATGTTACAGTAAAGATAAAGATCATAAAGGTGTTTTTATATTCGTTAAAGTAATAAGTAGGAAAAGTACTTAGAAGTCAATCTAATTTTATTTAAACTCGTACCGCCAACACTGGCATATGACGAGCCCCCGCCGGCACAGGAATACCGCTAACCGGTATACCACTACTCCTAGGCTAACTAAGTCTATGGTCCCGCACCTGCCATCCCCGAGTCATGCCCACACGGAAACTAATTACAAGACCATCAAACAACCCAGCGCCCTCCCCGGTCCGAGTCCGTAGCCCCTCTGGTATGAAGCCAACCAGCACCAAGCGTAGCCGAAGCTGAGCAAGAGACCAACCCAACCAGGTTCCTCGTCCAACAAAATCAAAACCACTACCACTCGGTCTAAATACCGTCCCGCAACACCTCCACCACAGTAGAAAACCAACAACAAACCAAACCAAATATAAACTACAGGCGACACAATGGCAGAGAGGAGGTGACCAGCATGTCCACCTCTCGCATCCGCATGCCAGGCCGTCGACCCTATAAACCCACTTTGCCAAGTGCCTCCGAGGAGCGTAATGGTGAGGAGGACCTGTACCCGCTGCCTGTCCCCCAACATAAAACACATGAACAAAAGAAATACATAGAGGTGGTGACAGACCGAAATAGTCAGTGGGGCCTATCTCCCACCCGTGGTGCCTTGCCCCTGCCAGCCATGCCCATTGCCAAACCAAAGAAACCAAACAAACTTCCACAACACCCAGCACGCAGAACCCAAACAAGTCCAACCAGGTGGTCGCAATCCACTATCCGCACAGGTGGCTATCAGTCCAGCGGTCCGCCGGGGAGCTTTACAGCACTCAGCAGCTTCGCCCAGCAGCCCAAACCGGTCCGGAAACACTTAATTAGACATCGCCCAACCTGACGCATGTCCGACCGGTGCTCGCAGGTGACTCTCCCCCCCCAATCAGCCCCACCCAAGCCCCACACACCAGACGCCACAGAGCCCATCCAGCCCCCCCAGCCCCTCAGACAGAACAACCATCCAATGGCCACAGGACAGCTTATACCCAGCCCCGCCAGGCAGCCATTGATCTTGGCCACACAAACAGAGCCCCAACCCTCAGCACCATATAGCCGAGGGGGGCCCACCAGCCACAGCCGGGAGCCACAAAGGAGGCAGCACCAACACCCGAAGGCACAGGCACCAGCCACACCATCCAACCCAGCCGAACCGAAATCCAGCCGAGTCGGGAAGAGTAAGCAGAGCCAGCCAAAGCCAGCCCCACAGGTCCGGCAACAGGTACGGACCGAACAACGGGCAAGAGGCATCCCCAACTGATGCGACAAGATGGGGAAGGGCGAATGAACAGAAGCAGACAAACGGAAGGTAGGCCCCACTTGCAATGGGTGAAGCCGCCAACCACAGACCACAACTGAACCACCCAGACGCACAGACAACGCGAGTGCCTGGCAGCCAATCGTCCCACACCACCCCAGGCAGCAAAGAAAAACCACTCCAGGGGGTAAGGTTTTTCAGGGTCAAAGCCATCCCCACCGTAGCTAGGAGGTGACACCTGACTGAACCACCGCATATGCCGCAAGGACAAAACTTCCAAGGGAACAGTGATAAACAACATCGCAGGATTCCGACCGTAGAAACATAAAGTAACGAGGCAGGGAGGGGCCGGTGAGGCCCCCTCCCTTGAGGAAATGATGCGGCCGGTACGACGAGTTGATACTTGGGAAGGTCATCAGTCTAACCCAAGGGCGTTTTGTATTACGTGAACTAAGGACTCCGTTAAAACCCAACAAAAGACATGAGCTGGCCCAAAGAACGACACGGGTGATCCCCCCAAACACAATGTTCAATCCCCCCAATCGAACGCGAAACCTGCGAGTAGACGATAGACAGGAAGCCGTAGACATTTTACCGAAAGGGGCTCGTATGCGACCGTGATGAGTGCTCGAAGTGCTGGTATCGTGAGATAACCAGTCCAACGAAACGTGACGCAAACAAGTTATCCGCCACGCAACACCTAACAGACCTCAACACCAAAGACCCCAGGAACTACTGAGCGAACTCAGATATCTCCCCCAGAATCAAAGACATCAAGGCCCATCATGATGGCGAAAGAAACGCTCGGGGCGAAGCGACGGCAAGGACGAGGAAAAGTACTTAGAACAAAGCGTGAAGAACCTATCTTCCTTGGCCGCATCGGCCTTCTTATATAGTACTATTCTCGCCCATAGTCATGTGACCTAAAGTGGTCACATGTGCAAAAACCAAATCATAACAAACTAGTCATGTGACCAAAGTGATCACATGCTCAAAACCCATGACCTCATAGCAAGGTCATGTACAAAAACTTATAAACCAATCATAACATAATAAACAAGTCATATGACTCGACTGAGTCATATGTGTGAAACCCATAACCTCATAACGAGGTCATGTGCTAAACATAAATCATATGTGCAAGGCTTACCCGCAAGACACACTCGCAAGGCATACTCGCCAGGCACACGTCCCATGACTCTTACTTAAGCCATGTGCGAAAGCATTACAAATCCTACACATAACAAATCATATAACTGGAATGGGTCATAGGCGCAAAACAATACCATACCTGTGACTCATAACTATGTGTCACATGAAAACCCTTTCCATGCCGAGCCACATTTGTGAAATTAGCTCCCCTCCTCCTAAGCTTGAGTCCCATCAGGCTTTTTCTCTCAGTTTCAATTGTTCTCGTCCTGCCGAGCGCATGGTCCTTCTCAGCTTGTGGAACTTTTCGTCTGCCATCCTCCATCTGACCCTTACTGATTCTAGGGTCAGATTCACCATCTCGATCGTGTGCCGCTGGTTATCATTTGGCTGTCTTAGCTTCGCGATCGTTTTGTCGTTTGCCGAAATTGTGGCCTTGGCTTGGCCAAGTTATTCTCGGAGTCTCCGGATCTGCCTATGTAGGCTCCTGACATCTGGTTCCGTGTCCGCTGAGGAGTTTTGGGCCCCTCCCTCCCTGGACTGCGTTCTCGCGGCCCATACCTTTCTGGCATCCTCTCCTTCCAACTCTTTCCTGCTTCCATCCTTCTGCGGGTAGAATCCCACAGATATTTTCTATGCCCTGTGCATCCTGCCTACCCATTTCTGAAGCATTGTTGCCAATGCTTCAGGACGTCGTCTGGGTGTGGACCACATTTCCGACATTCCCTTGGAAACCATTCTGAGCCTTCTTTGTCGCCAAAATGTGTTTGGCATCCATCATCGTAGCATACCTTCTACGACATGGCGTTATGCTGTGCTTGTAGTTCCCTTTCCTTGAGTTCTTCATCGGTCGGGCCCATAAATGAGTATTCGGGACTGGTGGGTATGGTTGGGTGTGGGCTATCGCCCCAGTCCTCGTGTTGTTGCATTGGTACGGGAGCCTTTCCCTTGCCTTTGTCTTGGTTGAATGTGATCATCACCTGGGCCAGGCATGCTTGGGTATCGCTGGTGGAAGGTTGAGATGGCATCTTGTGCGTGTTTAAAGTTGTGTGCGAAATACCAAGTTTTATCGTGTTCAGGAGAATATCCTGTCCACTTGGCTCGGTATTGGAGGTGACCGTGGAAGAAGGGGGAATCGACTATTTCGTCGAGCTCATATTCTGATTCTCCATTGAGTTCGATAGGAGGGGGAGGAATAAGTGTTTGTGAGGGAAATTGGTTGTTGTTGTGTAATTCGAGGAGTGAGATATGGAATGTGTTCTGTATTTTCATTGAGGGGGGAAGGTCGAGTTTATAAGCTCCGCTGCCCACTGTTTCCAATATCCTGAATGGTCTGATTTTCTTGTAGTCCAATTTCTTTGATGGTCGTGTCGTATGGATATTGCGTGGTATTAGCCATACTATATCTCTCAGTTGTATGTTCAGATCTGGTCTTCGGTGCTTATCGTATTGTTCTTTTTGTCGTTGTTGTGCTTGACTTATTTCGTATTGTAATGTTTCGTGTAGTTTTCCCATATTGGTTTTGTCCAGTATCAAACCATTAATCGTATGATATGTGGTCGGACTTTGTGGATATTGTCCGTAATTCGCGAAGAAGAGTGTCATGCCAATTGTTTCTTGCTTTCTGTTGTTGTATGCGAATTCGGCCATAGATAGCAGCTTGTACCAATCATCTTGTTAATAATTGACATAGGCCCTTAAATATTATTCCAGTATCGCATTTACCCGTTCTGTTTATCCATCCGTTTGTGGGTGGAACGCTGTGCTTATCCGGTTTTGTATCCCCATTTCTCATGTTACTTTCTTCCATAGTCCCGATGTGAACAGTGTTCCTGGATTGGTAATGATATTTTTTTTAGGAGGCCGTGAAGTTGGAAGACCTGTTGGAAGAATGTTTGTATAAAATCCCTCACGTTGATATCTTTTCTGACCGGAATGAAATGACTCATTTTGGTCAGACTATCTACCACGACCAGGATGCTATCGCAATTTTCCCATGCCGTTAGGTCCCTGATGAAATCTATAGTAATTGTTTGCCATGGTTGTTCGGGAACTTCGTTTGATTTCAGTAATCTATATGGTGCCTGTTTAGCCGTTTTCGTCCTTTGGCATATGTCGCAGTTTGTGACATATCGTTTGACATCTTCGCGCAGTCCTGGCCACTAGAATGACGTCATAATGAATTCTGTGGTTTTAGCCGTTCCCACGTGTCCTGCGGTTTGGATATTGTGGTGTTGTCGTATGATGTCTGTCCTTATCTCCTCCTCTTCCGGGATCCCTTGTTTCCCATCGTACCACATATTTCCATCCTTCCATTGGCATAAATCCAGAGCAATTCCTTTCATTTCCTTTTTACATTCCTCCAATGCTTCTCTTATTGCCTGAATTGTTTTGTCTTTCACATTTGCGTTCTCAATTTCCCTTTCCTTTGTTGATGTGAATTGGATAACCTCCATTGCCTCGAAGTAGGTTTTTGGTAATAGTGTTCATGTTTTTTGTTTGATTCTTTCGTCTTCCTTTGTTTGTGGTTTGTCGCTTGCAATCTTTGTGAGAGCATCTGGCTTTCCACTCTCTTTGCCTGGTCGGTATTCGATTTTGAAGTTGTATTTGCTGAGGTGTTCCATCCATCTTATCTGATGGTCGATTAGTTCTTTCGTAGTCATGAAAGGGACCAAGTTCTTGTGGTCGGTTAGAACTCGGACTAGATTGTCCTTGTTCAAAATATATCTTCTCCATTCTTTTAATGCTTGAACTATCGCGAATAGTTCTTTGTTTGCAACATCGTAGTTGCACTCTGTAGGGGTCATTGTCTTGGATTGGTAAGACACTAGCCTCCATTTTCTATCGTCACATTGTTGTGATAGTATGCCTGAGCATACATATTTTGAGGCGTCCGTTTCGATCATTGTTCTTCGGTTTGGGTTGAAATGAACCAGTATGGGTACTGATGTTAGATGCGTTCGTATTGCATCATATGCTTTTTGTTCTGCTTCTCCCCATTCCTATTTCTTGTCTTTCTTTGTTAGGTTGTAGAGTGGTTTTGCAAGCCTGCTAAATCTCTCTATGAACCTGCGATAAAAGTTGCAGAATCCTATAAAGCATTGAACATCTGTTTTGCTGTTTGGTTTGGTCCAATCCCATATAGCTGCTGTTTTAATAGGGTCTACCTTGACCCCACTTCGATTGAAGATAAATCCGAGGTATTCCATTTCTTCCTTATAGAATTCGCATTTTGTTGGTTTGATCTTCATTCCTGATCCTTGTATTGCAGCCATGATATTGCTAATATCCTTTTGGTATTGTTGTATGTTTTCCGAGTATATGAGTACATCATCCAAGTATACGATGTAATATATGTCGAGGCACTTATTGAGTACCTTGTTACTCCATTTCTGGAATGAAGCCGGTGCATTGGTTTGTCCAAAGGGTATAACCAAGTATTCGAACATTCCGTATCTTGAGGTGAATGTAGTCTTCCATTCATCTTCTGCCTTGATGCGTATATTGTGGTATGCATCCTAGATGTCGAGTTTGGTGAAGTATTTTGCTGACTGCAGTCTATCCAGTGCTTCTCCAATTAAGGGTAGTGGATATCGGTCCTTCTTGGTAACCGAATTGAGGGCTCTGTAGTCCATGCAGAGTCTCATTTTTCCGTCTTTCTTTTTGACGAATAGTATTTGGGGTCCTCCTGACGCGAAAGAGTCCCAGATCCATCCTCGCTTTAAGTTTTACTCGATGTACTTCCTGAGTTCCTTGAGCTCTACTTCTTCAAGTGGGTATAATTTCTTGTAGGGAATCTCTTTTGGTTTTTCCGGTTTTTTCGTCTTTGTCTAGCTGAATTTTGTAATTGATTCCTGGTCTTCGAGGTGGTAGCTCCGTAGCTTCCTCTTGGAATAGGTTCATAAATTGATGATATTCCTTTTGAACCAATTCTTTCCATCCTTTTTTGCTTTGGTATTTCTTATCCTGGATTGCTAGTTCTGTGCTGATTTTGAGTTTTACCAGAACTGCTTTTTCGTCTTCATATTACCATTTGAGAATTCCTGTTGTATCTCCCCTTTGATAGTACCGTCCAAAGGCTTGTACTGTAATCTCTTTGATCTCGATTCTTTTTGTTGTATTGGGCTGGTTTTGGTCTGTGCTTCCAAATCCCTTATCACCTCTGCCTGTTTCTTCCAGTTGATCGACCTCGTGCAGATGCTCTTTGTTGATTTTTTTGATTATCAACTGTGTGATTCAATCGCCTTTTTGGACTTCGTAGTCCTCTAGTACCAGGTTGGCCAGGACCACTTTGATTTCACCTGTATAGTCGACATCGATCACCCCTGCCATGGTCATGAGTCGATATTTAACTGCTAGACCACTGCAGGGTGCTATTCGTCCATAGGTACCTTCTGGTAGTCCAATGACTATTCCTGTTGCTATGGTTACCTGCCTGTTGGCAGGTATCTTGATTCCTTCATTGGCATACAGGTCGTGTCCTGCTGCCCCTTTGGAACCCATGGTAGGCACTTTTGCCTCTTGGTCCAGTCTTTGTATCTGGACTCTCTTATCTTGCCACATCTCGGCGAACTTTGCATGCAAAGTTTCTTCTTCAGCTTCTCGTATCGGTATTGAGTAAACCACAGGTGAACTGTTGAGACATTGTGTCGCACATAGTTCACTTGTAAAGGTCATCTTGTTCTCGTTCCAATTGATTGTTTGATTTTGCTTTCGTAACCAAAGCATCCCTAGGACTATCTCATAGTTTTTAAGATCTGGTACCAGAAAGATTGCCGTTTCCCTATGGCTGTCAATGTCTATAGGTACTGTCGCTACATGGGTTAGAGAACCCATAGTGCTTGGCTTTCTTTCCCCTAGGTAGACTTGTCTTGCTTTCTTTGCTTATTTGGTGTGGAGGCCGTATTTGTCACAGATTTCTTTGTCAATGAAGTCTTCGGTAGCCCCACAGTCAAGCATTGCATATATTGTTGTTTCTTCGTTTTCTTCGTTGTATATCTTGGTTTTGATTATCACATGATCTTCGTCTTCTTCTCCTCTTCGTGTGTGTAGTGCCATGTAGTAGTTTGCTAACTTTATGGGTTTTCCAGGTCCACATCTTGGGTCTTCCTCACCACTGTTTACTGGGGACCCTCATTGTTTTCCGCCAGTGAATCTTCTGCTATCATTTCGCGAATGTTGCTCCTTTTTTGATTTTGGAAACGATTATATCCAGCAGTTCTGGTGACTTGGTATCCGCTGTCGGGTCGGCTTCTGCATTCTCATATCCTATGTCCCGCTTTCCCGCACCTTAGGTAGAGTTTCCCATTCATTCTTCTGGCGTATTCTTCCTTAGACAGGTTCAGAGCAGGTCCTGCTCTTGATTTGTCTAACTCCATTGGCTCGCCTAGTAGTAATGCTCGACTTTCTCCTCGAGCTGCTTCTGGTTTGAAGGTTCCGTCCATATTTCTGGATGATTGGATCATCCTATGTGCTATCGTGTTTTCCGAGTTGCTTCAAACCATGTTTAGTTTGCTTTCCTTATCAATCGCCTCTCTTGCAAATCGTTCTGCTGATGTATAGTGTAGATCAGAGATTCTCCATGCCTCTCGGAGTCTCTCGCTGCAGTTTCTCAGGAGGATGATGTAGAGGGTAGCATCATCAAACTTGGCCTTGTATTCCAATAGTCAGCATTTGTTCCAGTATGCCGAGAATCTTGGTTTTCCTTGTTGGAGTTTTTCCACCTTTCGTCTTGCTGTTTCTTTGGCGTTAGGATCTCTGAATTGTGTGAAGAGTGTTGCCTTAAACTCTTCGTATGTGACCCATTCCCTCTGCTTTCTTCCATCTTTGAAAGGCATGATCCATTGTCCTGCGGGTCCTCTGAGGAGAGATTCCACGTATGGAATCTTAATTTCGTCATGGTGATCTCCATCTTCCTTGACGGCAAAATATACTTCACACTGCGCTAACAATATTCATAGTTTGTATTCAGCTCCTTCGTATGTGTCGGGTTCCCTTGCATTTGGTCGTTGGACGTTTCCTTGTCCTGTATTTCGTGTTGCTGCGAGAAATGCCTGAAACTGATTTTCAGTCATTCCAAGTATGCTAGTTCCTGGTGCCGGAGTGTTTGGGGCCGGTGGCCCAGGTACTGCTGATCCCGACATTCTCTCGGGTCGTGGAGTTCCTGTAGGAGAGCTATCAACTGGTGATTTTTTCTCTGGGGTTACTGGGCTTGCTGCTCTCAAGGGTTCTGCTGAGACGTGATCTAGGGCGTCGCTGAATCCTACTAGGTTAAGGTTTTGATCATCCATGTCGATATCTCCTTCCCTATCTGGATTGAAGGATGCCGTCTTGTATCGTTTGGCGTCGCACTAGGTAACGCTTTGTAATGTAATGATTCCTCCTCGGATGGTTAGTTCTTGGCAATGGGGAACGATGCTTCTCTTCTCTTACTTCTTCTTCCTTTGTCTTATGATAGCGCTAGGCCTCTCCCTACGTTATTGATAGTACAAGACTTTTGTCTTCTATTGGAAACGCCTATCATAAGTTTTCTCTAACTCTTCTTCATGAAGAGCCTTCCTCGGTGTAACAATAACGTTGTAATAAAGATAATGATCGTAAAGGTGTTTTTATATTCATTAAAGTAATAAGTAGGAAAAGTACTTAGAACAAAGCGTGAAGAACCTATCTTCCTCAGCCGCATTGGCCCTCTTATATAGTATTCTTCTCGCCCATAGTCATGTGACCTAAAGTGGTCACATGTGCGAAACCAAATCATAACAAACTAGTCATGTGACCAAAGTGATCACATGCTCAAAACCCATAACCTCATAGCGAGGTCATGTGCAAAAACTCATAAACCAATCATAACACAATAAACAAGTCATATGACTCGACTGAGTCATATGCATGAAACTCATGACCTCATAACAAGGTCATGTGCTAAACATAAATCATATGTGCAAGGCTTACCCGCAAGGCACACTTGCAAGGCATACTCACGGGGGGCTAGGTTATAGAATCAAACTTCGGGTTAAGCGACTCT
>NW_003299152.1:0-59239 GCF_000151645.1 Tuber melanosporum | reverse complement strand
CTGTTGTCCCAGTTTTTACATTAAGTTCTACATAGTTTGACATCGTTTATAATATTCAGATAGAGGATGGTAATCAGATAAGATTATTGAGAGCCTTCTCCATAGCTTGGTTTTCCTCATCGCTGGTTTCGAATTCCATCTCAAAGTATGGTGCCCAAAACCCATTCCTAGCTTCGAGTTCCATCTGCCATTGCTCAGTCTCTGGCATCATTGGTATGTAACACATTATGATGTAATTGATTGCTGGAGGGAGGAATTCATTTGGTATATTGTCTTTCCACTATTCATTCACCATATTCATAGCGTGCTCCAGTTCTTCTAGCGGTTTCCAGCTGTTTTCTCTTATTGAGTATCCCTTCCATTTGACCAGGAACTAATCATTCTCATACTAAAGGCAGTGGTCTCAGATTTCCTCAACTTCTCATTCATCCTTTTTATTAATGATGATAGATGCGGGTCAAGAGTGGATTCTTTCAGGGAACTTGGAGTTATCATTTGGGTGGAATCACTTGATAGCAGAGGCGTGGAAAACTGCAGTATTGCGGCGGTACATGCATCTATCTATCTGGACAGCCTAGCTTTCCGTATGCTTGTCAAAGAATAAGACCTTGAAAGATCCTCGCCATCTGTGCTGTAGTTTCTTGCTGCGTCCAACATTGGTATTAAACATATTTCCATGTACCATGAGCATATCATCTGGTAGAATAGGAATATGTTTGCATTGCCGCTTCTGAGCAGTAATGGTGCTCCGAAATCGGGCAGCTTTAACAGCTTGAAAAGCATCATTCCAAATTGCTTGATGGCAGTTTAGGTGGTCATTGGAGGTGAGGACTGAGGAATTCTTGAATAGAGTTGTAGGTAGGAGAGGGTATTGGTAGCTGAGGATTACCTTGTATGGAGACATTCCTAAGGTGTCTGAATATCCGGTGTTAATATATGCAGTGAACTCGATGAGGGCTGGTTCCCAGTTAGTCTGTCGTTCATTGATCATGTTCCTAATTCCGGTCTTGACTTCACAGATTTTTCATTCTGCTTGGCTATTAGTCTCATGATGTCCAGGAGTAGCAATAATATAGTTAATTCTAAAGGAGGTCAAGGTTTGTTTCCAGAATCTGGCAGTGAAGTGGGGATTAGCCTTATTGACAATAGATAATGGGTATCCATGTGGGGTAAATAGGTATCACTGTAGGTTATTCCAGGTATCTTTAGAGGAATCGGTA
Source organism: Tuber melanosporum (assembly GCF_000151645.1). NCBI lineage: Eukaryota > Fungi > Ascomycota > Pezizomycetes > Pezizales > Tuberaceae > Tuber > Tuber melanosporum. The sequence goes on along the minus strand of NW_003299152.1, from coordinate 58,019 downwards.
ACCTTCATTGGTATGAGTCATGTATATCCAGAAAATCGATCTACAGCTACCAAGATAGTGTCATATCTGGTGGACATGTTGAATGGTCCTGCGAAATCGATGGTATACGATTTGAATATTTTGCATGGTAGCTGGAGGGTCTGCGCTTTCCCTTCAGGTAGTTGTGTTCGTTTCTTATTTACCTGGCAGAGTTCACATTATTTAATGAAATCGCAGAAGTCCATTCGCATTTCAGGCCAGTAGACATATTCTGAGGCATATTGGAGATTGCAGTCAGCACTATAGTGTCCTTTGTTGTAGATTTCAGTAATAACATATTCCCTAATGGTTATTCCATTGAACATATGGCCTTTCAGGATGTATAGGCAATGTTCACCATAACGGGTACTGGTATAGACTATTCCCTTAGATATATTGTAGGGGGTAAGATCTCCATGTCTGGAGCTATCCATAGCTTTGAAGTAGATTGAGTCATGGTGGTATCCTGCTATCATCTGGCTTCGGAAAGAGGAGGTTAATTTTTCTGTAGCTGATCTAACATCTTGTTCATCCTCAATGAGGGATGCTCTTGTCGGTTCGATAGGAGCTTCCTCTTCTTTAAAGGTTTTATAGAGCTGTTGGCGATGCTCGGGAATTGTGGAAGGCATGACCAAAACAATAGTTTCATTATAGTATACTCTTAAGAATCTACTTTACAGTGATCATGAATCGATTATGGGGGGAGAGGATTGCGGTACTGACTGCAGAAGGTGTAGGTAAGATATTGCATCTACGTAGGCTACTGCTTGCTCGAGTTCTTCCAAATCTTGGTGTCATCTTGGGGCAGGATTAAGAGTAAGAGAAGGTTGGATTGATCCATCATTAACTTCATCCATCACCTCTTCTACTCCTTCTGCAGTATCAAAACTGGTATTTTTAGAATTATCAGCAGACATATAGTACAGTTGCTGGTATCTATTGCCGAATTTAATTTCCATTTGATGAAAAGAGCAGGTATCAAGGTAACAGTGGGACCAGTAGAGTCTGCTGTGTTCAAGCTCATGAGGAGGTGTGCTGTGGAGGGTGTAATCATCTTTCCACTTGTCATCAATGTCTTTTTCTCGTTCTGTTCTGGCAGCTCTGTACATGGTGTAAGAGAAAGGATTGGAGAGAGAGGCAGTACTGGCGGTAGCCATTGATGGTTCTTATTCATAGGAGGTGTCGTCAGAGCTATCTTTGCGTTGTCTTGTATGGTCATAAACAAGAGGAGAGTCTGTGAGTTCTTGGTTCTCATATAGGCAGGAGAGAGCATCAGCTAAATAGTTCATTCTTCTTGGGGTATAGATGATTTTTGCATCCTATTTGCTGATTTCTCCTATCCATCGTGTTCTTCTCCTACCAGGAACCTTTTCCATTTTAAGGTTAGTGAGAGGTTGGTGGTTGGTAACAATGGCAAAGGTATTGCCCATTAGGATGTGGTTGAAAGCGGTAAGAGCGTCAATCACTGCAAGGCCTTTCTTGTCTGTAGTTTCATAGTTCATCTGTGAATTAGTAAACTTCCTACTATGTAATACCGCCGGTCTTGCCGTTTCATGAGAGGCTCCTTGTCCAACCCATGCTCCAACTCCAACATTCGATGCATCAGTAATCAGCTATATCAGATCTGGTTTACTGTAGTCAATAGGCCGTATAATATCGGCATTCTTTATCAACTCCTTGATGTTGGTAAACACATGGTCATAAGTGTGGGTCCAGACAAATTCTGAATTGCCGGTAAGATCTGTAAGCAGTGCTATCACAGTGGCGTGGTGTGGTAGGAACTGGGAGACATAGTTGACTATAATGGAGTAACCCTATCGTAGTATGTTAGGTTAGGTCGTACTTGTGAGTGTGAGCAGGGCTATTGACCAGACCGCACGACGGTGACTGGTATTGTGTAAACCCACGAGCAGGTCACCACAAAACTGTATATAGTCTGAGCTAAGACATTTGCATACCTTATGGGATTACACACTTACACTCTTCAGCGAACACTTGTCATATATATCGAATTTCGAACACATCTCCATTTTCCTATTAGCAACTGACTGGTCTTTCTTGTAATGGCAGTTTGGCCAATAGCTGTAATATTGCGGCACCTGTACAACAGCATATTTTCCTGCGCAGTACTAGACTTCCATTAGACCAGTCCTAAGAACCTCATGAGTTCCTATTGATTTCGGAGTGTTGTCCATTCTGTTAAACAGGATATTTTCCTGGGGGCTGCATATATTCCTTCATAATCTATTACATGTCCTAGGATATCGAGCTTATCGGCAAACAGGATTGATTTGTTTCTGCTAGTGTAGAACATAATTACCCTTAGTCTGGTACAAACCAAACCTATATGGTAGGCATGTTCTGTTTCAGAGATTGAGAAGATGGGGATATCATCAATGTAAACCTGTACAAAATGGTGGAGGTCTTCGCTTAGGAGGTTTTTCATAATTCGCATAAAGGTGGCAGGCATATTCATATTACCTTGTAATATAACTTGGCTAATGAAACTTCCAAAGGGTGTTTTGAAACTGTTATAGCATTCACTCTCTGGATCTAACCTCGTTTAGAAATAGGCATCACTTAGGTCAATCTTGCTTTGGAACCTAGCCCATCCAACTATATTCAGGATTTGAGTTTGGTTTGGAATAGCAGAGCTGTCCATAACCGTGTTTTCATTTCATAGTTTGAGGTCAACTAGGAGGCGAATTCATTTGCTGTCTGCTTTGGGTTGGACAAATATAGGTGTAGCACCTGGTACTTCCACTCGGTAGATGACTTCTCTTCTTTATTGTTAGTTTATCCAGTCACATAGTGGGTTTTTGTATGCGTTAGGGATTGAGTAGGTAGGTTGGTTCTTAAGATTAGAGGGGTCTCTAAGATGGATGTGGTGGTTCACTTCCCTCATAGGTGGTAGTTCTTCGGGAATCTGATCAGGGAAAATATCAGAGTACTCATCCAATAGGCATTGGGCAGTTGCTTCACAGACTGTGGCTCGGGAATCTCCACTTGTTGACTTGCTTGAGACTCTGACCTTCTGATCTGAGAAATCGATGGTTGATTCCCCACATCTGATTATGACTTTATGGTGGTTCAGGAATAGCATCCCTATCAAGGCATTATATTTGGCTAGGTTTCCAATTAGCATTTCCTGAATGGGTAAGACAGCGGAGCCAAGCTGGATAGTTGCACTACAAGTTTTATAGCTTGTAGATCGTGAATCGTTTACTACAATATTGACAAGTATGGGCTGGTTAAGGTCTCGAGTTGGTAGTCTATGAACAGAGACAAGGGCGCTGCTGATTATGTTTCTTCCAATCGCGCCAGTGTCCAATAGGACTTGAGTCTTCTTGCCGTTGATTAGAATAGTACCTTCCAGGGCAGTGGGTGCTTTAAATGTAGCAGGAGGTTGAACAGTGTTGCATTCCATATCGATATATCCGATATGGATCTTCTCATATTCACTGGAATGGGCATCATCACTATCAGTCTCAATATTGTGGGCTGATGCCTCTTGTTTAATCGCGTTTCTTTTCCCTTTCTTCATAGGGCAGTATTTTGCCATGTGTCCTGTTTTTCCATATTCAAAGTATTCTCGTTTCTGTCGTCTTGATTCTTTGGAGGATTTGGTTTTCTTCTTGAAAACCTGTAGGATATCTTCTTGAGAGTTGTTGGAGGACTTGTGTCGAGGTTGCCTATTACTGCTCGAGGATATCTGTGTCTTGTATGCCTTGGTTTCATGGAGGATGGTGTCCTTTCATTCAGCTCTTGCCATTATTTCTGCTATACCAGCGTCAACTTTCTGGGGTGGTTCTACCTCTCGTCTGAGGGTAGGGTGCATGGCATTATAGAATCGTTGCTTAAGGATGTAGTGTAACGATCCCTCTTTGGATAGTTAGTTCTTAGCGATGGGGAACAATACTTCTCTTCTTCTGTTTCTTTCCTTAGTCTTACGATAGCACTAGGCCTCTGCCTATGTTACCGAGACTACAAGACCTCTGTCTTCTATCGGGAACACCTATTATAAGCTTTCTCTAACTCTTCTTCGTGAAGAACTTTCCTTGGCGTAATGATAATGTTGCAGGAAAGATAAAGATCGTAAAGGCGGTTTATATTCGTTAACGTAATAAGTAGGAAAAGTACTTAGAATTCAATCTAATTTTATTTAAACTCGTACCGCCAACACTGGCATACGACAAACCCCCGCCAGCACAGGGATACCGCTAACTAATATACCACTAATCCTAAGCTAACTAAGTCAACGGCCCCGCACCTACCATCCTCAAGTCATGCCCCCATGAGAACTAATTACAAAACCATCAAACAACTCAGCGCCCGTGCTGGTCTAAGTTTGTAGCCCCTCTGGTATGAAGCCAACCAGCACTAAGTGTAGCCGAAGCTGAGCAAAAGACCAACCTGACCAGTTTCCTCATCCAACAAACATAAAATCACTACTACCTGGTCTAAAAACCGTCCCGCAAAATCTCCTCCACAGTAGAAAACCAACAAAATCCACAAAAACTAATACTACAGGCAACACAATAGCAGGGAGGAGGAAACCAACATGTTAACCTCTCGCACCCGCATGCCTGGCTGTCGACCCTATGAATCCACTTTGCAGGTTGCCTCCGAAGAGCGTACCAGTGAGGAGGACCAGTACCAGCTGCCTCTCCACCAAACAAACCAACACAAACAAAAGAAATACATAGAGGTGGTGACAGACTGAAAAGGTCAGTGGAGCCTATCTCCCACCCGTGGTGCCTTGCCTCCTCCTGCCCAACCCGTAGCCCAACCAAAGAAACCAAACAAATGCCACAAAGCCCAGCGTGCAAGACCCAAACAAGTCCAACCAGGTGGTCGCAACCCACTATCCATACAGGTGCACATCAGCCACCGGGTCTGTCGGGGAGCTTTGCAGCACTCAGCAGCTTCGCCCAACAGTCCAAGCTGAACTGGAAACACTTAATTAGGCCTCGCCCAACGTGACGCAGGCCTGACCGGTGCTCGCAGATGCCTCTCCCCCTCCCATTCAGCCCCCCCCAAGCCCCACAAACTAGACGCCACAGAGCCTATCTAGCCACCCAGCCCCTCAGACAGATCAACCATCCGATAGCCACAGGACAGCCTAGATATAGCCCTATCAGGCAGCCATTGGTCTTGGCTACACGAACAGAGCCCCAACCCTCAACACTGTATAGCTGAGGGGGGCCCACCAGCCACAGGGTAACGATCCCTCTCTGGATAGTTAGTGCTTGGCGACCGGGAGCGATACTTCTCTTCCTGTCTTCTTCTTCCTTGGTTTTACGATAGCTCTAGGCCCCTGCCTACGTTACCGATAATACAAGACCCTTGTCTTCTACCGGGAACGCCTATCGTAAGCTTTCTCTAACTCTTCTTCGTAAAGCGCCTTCGTTGGCGTAACAATAATGTTGCAATAAAGATAAAGATCGTAAAGGTGTTTTATATTCGTTAAAGTAATAAGTAGGAAAAGTACTTAGAACAAAGTGTAAAGAACCTATCTACCTCAGCCGCATCGGCCTCCTTATATAGTGTTCTTCCCACATTTAGTCATGTGACCTAAAGTGGTCACATGTGCAAAACTATATCATAACAAACTAGTCATATGACCGAAGTGGTCACATGCTCAAAACCCATGACCTCATAGCGAGGTCATGTGCAAAACTCATAAACCAATCAGAACGCAATAAAAAAGTCATATGACTCGACTGAGTCATATGCGCGAAACCCATGACATCATAATGAGGTCATGTGCGAAACATAAATCATATGCAGAAGGCTTACCCATAAGGCACACTTGTAAGGCATACTTGTCAGGCGCATATCCCATGACTCATACTTGAGCCATGTGCGAAAGTATCACAAATCCCACACATAACAAATCATATAACCCGAATAGGTCATATACGCAAAACAATAACCTACCTGTGACTCATAACCATGTGTCACGTGAAAACCCTTTCCTTGCTAAGCCACGTTCATGACATTAGCTCCCCTCCTCCTAAGCCTGAGTCCCATCAGGCTTTTTCTCACAGTTTCAATAGTTCCCGTCCTGCCGAGCGCATAGTCCTTCTCAGCTTCTGGAACTTTTCATCTGCCGTCCTCCATCTGACCCTTACCGATTCTAGAGTCAGATTCGCCATCTCAATCGTGTGCCGCTGATTGTCGTTCAGCTGTCTAAGCTCCGCGATCGTTTTGTCGTTTGCCGAAATTGTGGCCTCGGCTTGGCCCTGTTGTTCTCGGAGTCCCCGGATCTGCCTGTGTAGGCTCCAGACATCCGGTTCCGTGTCTGCGGAGGAGTTTTGGGCCCCTCCTTCCCTGGACCGCGTCCTCGTGGCCCATGCCTTTCTGGCATCTTCTCCTTCCAACTCTTTTCTGCTTCCATCCTTCTGTGGATAGTATCCCACAGATATTTTCTGTGCCCTATGCATTCTGCACCCGTTTCTGAAGCATTGTTGCCAATGCTTTAGAACGTGGTCTGGGCATGGGCCATGCTTTCGACATTCCCTCGGGAACCATCCCGAGCCTTCTTTATCGCCAAAGTGTGCTTGGCAACCGTCATCGTAGCATACCCTCTACGACATGGCGTTATACTGTGCTTGTTGTTCCCTTTCCTTGAGTTCTTCATCGGTTGGCCCCATGAATGAGTATTCAGAGCTGGTGGGTGTAGTTTAGTGGGGGCTATCGCCCCAGCCCTCGTGTTGCTGCAATGGCGTGGGAGTCTTTCCCTCACCTTTGTCTTGGTTGAACGTGATCGTCACCTGGGCCAGGCTTGCCTGGGTATCACTGGTGAAAGGTTGAGATGGGATCTTGTACGTTTTCAAAGCTGTGTGCGAAGTACCAAGTTTTATCGTGTTCAGGAGAATATCCTGTCCACTTGGCTCGGTATTGGAGGTGACCGTGGAAGAAGCGGGAATCGACTATTTCGTCGAGCTCGTATTCTGTTTCTCCGTCGTGTTCGATTGGAGGGGGAGGAATAAGTGTTTGTGAAGGAAACTTATTGTCGTTGTGTAATTCCAGGAGTGAGATGTGGAATGTATTGTGTATTCGCATTGAGGGGGGAAGGTTGAGTTTATAAGCTCGGCTGCCCACTTTTTCCAATATCCTGAAGGGTCTAATTTTCTTGTAGTCCAATTTCTTTGATGGTCGTGACGTATGGATATTGCGTCGTATGAGCCATACCATATCTCCTGGTTGTATGTTCGGATCCGGTCTTCAGTGCTTATCGTATTGTTCATTTTGATGTTGTTGTACTTGACTCATTTCGTATTGTAAGGTTTCGTGTAGTTTTCCCATATCCGTTTTCTGCAGTATCACATCATTAATCGTATGATATGTGGTCTGACTTTGTGGATGCTGTCTATAATTTGCGAAGAATGGTGTTGTGCCGATCATTTCTTACTTTCCATTATTGTATGCGAATTCGGCCATTGATAACAGCTTGTATCAATCATTTTGTTGATAATAGACGTAAGCCCTTAAATATTGTTCGAGTATCGCATTTACCAGTTCCATTTGTCCATCCGTTTGTGGGTAGAATGCTGTGCTCATTCTGTTTTGTATTCCCATTTCTCCAGTTACCTTTTTCCATAGTCCCGATGTGAATAGTGTTCCTCGATCGGTGATGATATTCTTGGGTAGGCCATGAAGTCAGAAGACCTCTCTAAAGAAGGTTTGTATAAAATCCCTTGTGTTGATATCTTTTCTAACCAGAATGAAATAGCTCATTTTGGTCAGACGATCCACCACAACCAGGATGCTATTGCAATTTTCCGATGTTGGTAGGTCCGTGATGAAATCCATAGTAATTGTTTCCCAAGGTTGTTCGTGAATTTAGTTTGATTTTAGTAATCCATATGGTGCGTGTTTAGCCGTTTTCGTCCTCTGGCATATGTTGCAGTTTTTGACATATCATTTGACATCTTCGCACAGTCCTGGTCAATAGAATGACCTTGTGATGACTGACATTCCGTGGTTTTAGCCCTTCCCCCGTATCCTGCTGTTCGGATATCATGGTGTTGTCGTCTGATGTCTGTCCTTATCTCCTCTTCTTCCAGGATCCATTGTTTTCCCTCGTACCACATATTTCCGTCCTTCCATTGGCATAACCCCCATGCAATTCCTTTCATCTCCTTTTTTCCTTCTTTCAAGGCTTGTCATATTGCCTGGATTGTTTTGTCTTTCTCGTTCGCGTTCTCAATTCCTCTTTCCTCCTTTGATGTGAATTGGATAACCTCCATTGCCTTGAAGTAGGTTTTTGGTAATAGGATCTGTGTTTTTTGTTTGATTCTTTCTTCTTCTTTCGTTTGTAGTTTGTCGCTTGCAATCCTTGTGAGAGCATCTGGCTTTCCACTTTCTTTACCTGGTCGGTATTCGATTTTGAAGTTGTATTTGCTGCGGTGTTCCATCCATCTTATCTGGTGATCGTTCAGTTCTTTCGTAGTCATGAACGGCACCAGGTTCTTGTGGTCAGTTAGAACTCGGACTGGATGGTCGTTGTTCGAAACGTATCTTCCCCATTCTTTTAATGCTTGAACTATTGCTAATAGTTCTTTGTTTGCAACATCGTTGTTGCACTCTGTGGGGGTCATAGTCTTGGATTGATAGGACACTGGCCTCTATTTTCGATCATTGCATTGTTGCGATAGTATGCCTGAGCATACATATTTTGAGGCGTCCGTCTCGATCATTGTTCTTCGGTTTGGGTGGAAATGGACCAATATGGGTGCCGATGTTAGACGCGTTCATATTGCATCATATGCCTTTTGTTCCGTTTCCCCCCATTCCCATTTCTTGTCATTTTGCGTTAGGTTATAGAGTGGTTTTGCAAGCCTGCTAAACCCCTCTATGAACCGTCGATAAAAGTTGCAGAATCCCATGAAGCATTGAACATCGGTCTAGTTGTTTGGTTTGGCCCAATCCCATATAGCTGCTGTTTTAACTGGGTCGACCTTGACCCTACTTCGATTGATGATAAATCCCAGGTATTCTGTTTCTTTCTTATGGAATTTGCATTTTGTTGGTTTGATCTTCATTCCTGATCCTTGTATTGCCGCCATGATATTGCAGATATCTTTTTGGTGTTGTTGTATGTTTTCCGAGTATATGAGTACATCGTCTAAGTATACGATGCAACATATGTCATGGTACTTATTAAGTACCTTGTTGATCCATCTCTGGAATGAAGCCGGTGCGTTGGTTAGTCCGAAGGGCATAACCAAGTATTCAAACATTCCGTATCTTGAGGCGAATGTAGTCTTCCATTCGTCTCCTGCCCTGATGCGTATATTGTGGTATGCGTCTTTGACGTCGAGTTTGGTGAAGTATTTTGCTGATCGTAGCCTGTCCAGTGCTTCCCCAATCAAGGGTAGTGGATATCGGTCCTTCTTGGTAACCGAATTGAGGGCTCTGTAGTCCACGCAGAGTCTCATTTTTCCGTCTTTCTTTTTGACGAACAGTATTGGGGATCCTCCTGACGCGAAAGAATCTCGGATCCATCCTCTCTTTAGGTTTTGCTCGATGTACTTCCTAAGTTCTTCGAGCTCTGCTTCCCCTAGGAGGTATAACTTCTTATAGGGAATCTCTTTTGTCTTTCCCTTTTTTTCGTCTTTGTCCAGCTGAATTTCATGGTCGATTCCTGGTCTTCGAGGTGGTAGCTCCGTAGCTTACTCTTCTTGGAATAGATTTGTGAATTGGTGATATTCTTGTAGAACCAATTCTTTCCATCCTTTTTTGCTTTGGTATTTCTTGTCCTGGATTGCTAGTTCTGTGCTGATGTTGATTTTTGCTAGAACCGCTTTTTCGTCTTGATATGTCCATTTGAGAATTCCTGTTGTATCTCCTCTTCGATAATATTGTCCAAAGGCTTGTGCTGTGATCTCTTTGATCTCAATTCTTTTTGTTGTATCGAGCTGGTTTTTGTCCGTACTTCCTAATCCCTTGTTTCCTCTTATGGTTTCTTCCAGTTGATCTACTTCATGCAGATCCTCTTTGTTGATTTTTTCGATTATCAACTGTGCGATTCGATCGCCTTTCTGGACTTGATAGTCCTCTTGAGCTAGGTTGGCCAGGACCACTTTGATTTCACCGGTATAGTCGACGTCGATCACTCCTGCCATGGTCATGAGTCGGTGTTTGACTGCTATACCACTGTGGGGTGCTATTCGTCCATAGGTACCTTCTGGGAGTCCAATGGCTATTCCCGTTGCTATCATTGCCTGCCCGTTGGCAGGTCTCTTGATTCCTTCGTTGGCATATAGGTCGTGTCCTGCTGCCCCTTTGAAACCCTTGGTAGGCACTTTTGCCTCTTGGTCCAGTCTTTGTATCCGGACTCTCTGGTCTTGCTGCATCTCGGCAAACTTTGCTTGCAAAGTTTCTTCCTCCACTTCTCGTATCGGTATTGAGGAGACTACAGGTGAACCGTTGAGACATTGTGTCACACATAGTTCACTTGTAAAGGTCATCTTGTTCTCGTTCCAATCGATAGTCAGATTATACTTCCGTAACCATGGCATCCCTAGGACTATCTCATGGTTCTTCAGATCTGCCACTTGAAAGGTTGCCGTTTCCCTATGGCTGTCAACGTCCATGGGTACTGTCGCCGTATGGGTTATAGGACCCATAGCGCTTGGCTTTCCATCCGCTAAGTAGACTTGTCTCGCTTTCTTATCTTGTTTGGTGTGGAGGCCGTATTTGTCGCATATTTCTTTATCGATGTAGTCTTCAGTGGCTCCCGAGTCGAGCATTGCATATATTATTGTTTCTTTGTTTTCTTCGTTGTATATCTTCGTTTTGATCATCACATGATCTCCATCTTCTTCTCCTCTTTGCGTGTGTAGTGCCGTGTAGTAGTTCGCTAATTTGATGGGTTTTCCAGGTCCAAATCTTGGGTCTCCCAGACCACCGTTTACTGGGGATCCTCATCGTTTTCTGCCAGTGAATCCTCTGCTATCATTTCGTGGATGTTGCTTCTTTTCTGATTTTGGAAACGATTATTTCCAGCAGCTTTGTTTCCCTGGTATCCGTTGTCCGCCCGGCTTCTGCATTCTCGTATCCGATGCCCTGCTTTTCCCCACCTTAGGCATAGTTTCCCATTTATCCTTCTGGCGTATTCTTCCTTAGACAGATTCAGAGCAGTCTCTGCTCTTGACTTGTCTAATTCCATTGGTTCGCCTGGTGGTAATGCTCGACTTTCTCCTCCCGGTGCTTGCGGTTTGAAGGTCCCGTCCACATTCCTGGATGATTGGACCACTCTATGTGCTATAGTGTTTGCCGAGCGGCTCCGAACCATGTTTAATTTGCTTTCTTTGTCGATTACCCATCTTTCAAATCGTTCGGCTGTCGTAAAGCGCAGGTCAGAGATTCTCCATGCCCCTCAGAGTCTTTCACTGCAGTTTCTCAGGAGGATGATGTAGAGAGTCGCATCATCAAACTCGGCCTCGTATTCCAGCAGTCGACATTCGTTCCAATACGCTGAGAACGTTGGTTTTCCTTGCTGGAGTTTCTCTAGTTTTCGTCTTGCTGTTTCTTTGGCGTTGGGATCTCTAAATTGTTCGAAGAGTGTCGCCTTGAACTCTTCATATGTGACCCATTCCCTCTTCTTCCTTCCATCTTGGAAGGGCGTGATCCATTGTCCCGCGAGTCCTCTGAGTAGAGATTGCACATATGGAATTTTAATTTCATCATGGTGATCTCCGTATCCCTTGACGGCAAAATATTCCTCAAATTGCGCTAAGAATATTCATAGCTTATCTTCAGCTTCTTCGTATGTGTCTCGCTCCTTTGCTTTTGGTCATTGGACATTTCCTTGCCCTGTATTTCGCGTGGCTGTAAGAAATGCCTGAAACTGATTTTCAGTCATTCCAAGTATGCTAGTTCCTGGTGCTGGAGCGGCTGGGGCCGGTGGCCCAGGTACTGTGGATCCCGACATTCTCTCGGGTCGTGGAGTTTCAGCAGGAGAGCTATCAACTGGTGATCCTTTCTCTGGGCTTACTGGGCTTGCTGCTCTCGAGGGTGCTGCTGAGACGTGATCTAGAGCGTCGCTGAATCCTCCTAGATTAAGATTTTGATCGTCGATGTCAATATCTCCTTCCCTGTCTGGGTTGAAGGATGCCATCTTATATCGTTTAGGGTCGCACTAGGTGACCCTTTGTAATGTAACGATCCCATTCTGAATAGTTAGTGCTTGGCGACGGGGAACGATACTTCTCTTCCTGTCTTCTTCTTCCTTGGTTTTACGATAGCTCTAGGCCCGTGCCTACGTTACCGATAGTACAAGACCCTTGTCTTCTACCGGGAACGCCTATCGTAAGCTTTCTCTAACTCTTCTTCGTAAAGCGCCCTCCTTGGCATAACGATAATGTTGCAATAAGGATAAAGATCGTAAAGGTGTTTTATATTCATTAAAGTAATAAGTAGGAAAAGTACTTAGAACAAAGCATGAAGAACCTATCTTCCTCGGCCGCAGTAGCCTCCTTATATAGTGTTCTTCCCACCTTTAGTCATGTGACCTAAAGTGGTCACATGTGCAAAACTAAATCATAACAAACTAGTCATATGACCGAAATGGTCACATGCTTAAAAACCATGACCTCAGAGCGAGGTCATGTGCAAAACTCATAAGCTAATCATAACGCAATAAACAAGTCATATGACTCGACTGAGTCATATGCACGAAACCCATGATATCATAATGAGGTCATGTTCGAAACATAAATCATATGCGGAAGGCTTACCCATAAGGCACACTTGTAAGGCATACTTATCAGGTGCATATCCCATGACTCATACTTGAGCCATGTGCGAAAGCATCACAAATCCCACACATAACAAATCATATAACCCGAATAGGTCATATTTGCAAAACAATAACATACCTGTGACTCATAACTATGTGTCACGTGAAAACCCTTTCCTCTATAAGCCACGTTTATGACACACAGCCGGAAGCCACAAAGGAGGCAGCACCAACACCCGATTGCATCGGCACCAGCCACACCGTCCAACCCAGCCAAACCGAAGTCCAACTGAGGCAGGAAAGAGTAAGCAGAGCCAGCCAAAGCCAGCCCTACAGGTCCGGCAACAGGCACGGACCAAACAATGGGCAGGAGACATCCCCAACTGACACAACAAGAAGGGGGAGGGTGAACGAACAGAAGCAGACAAATAGAAGAGAGGCCCCACTTGCAATGGGTGAAGCCGCCAACTACAGACCGCAACTGAACCACCCAAATGCACAGACAACGCGAGTATCTGGTTGTCAATTGTCCCACACCACGCCAGGTAGCAATGTAAAACCACACCAGGGGGTAAGACTTTTCAAGGTCAAAGCCATCCCCACCATAGCGAGAAGGAGACACCTGATGGAACCACCGTATATGTGGCAAGGACAAAACTTCCAAGAGAACGGTGATAAACAACATCGTAAGATTCTGACCGTAGAAACAAAAATGTAATGAGGAGGGGCGGGGTGGGCACCACCCTGCTACATGAGGAATGATGTGGCCAGTACGACGAGTTGATACTTGGGAAGGTCATCAGTCTAACCCAAGGGCATTTTGTATCGTGAGAACTAAGGACTCTGTTAAAACCCAACAAGAAACATGAGCTGGCCCAAGGAACGACACAGGTGACTCCCCCTAACACAAAGTTCAATCCTCTCCAATCGAACACGAAACCTGCGAGTAGACGATAGATAGGAAGCCAAAGACATTTTACCAAAAGGGGCTCATAAGCGACCGTGTTGAAGAGTTTGAAGTGACAGCATCGTAAGAAGCTATCAGGCGACAAAACGAGAAGTACACAAGTAATCCACCACGCAATGCCAAACAGACCTCAACATCAAGAACCCCAGGAACTACTAAGCGAACTCAGATATCTCCTCCAGAGTCTAAGGCATCAAGGCCCATCATGAGTGCGAAAGAAATGCTTGAGGCGAAGCCACGGCAAGGATGAGGAAAAGTACTTAGAACAAAGCATGCAGAACCTATCCTACTCGGCCGCATCGGCCTCCTTATATAGTGTTCTTCCCGCCTGTAGTCATGTGACCCAAAGTGGTCACATATGCGAAACCAAATCATAACAAACTAGTCTTGTGATCAAAATGGTCACATGCTCAAAACCCATGACCTCATAGTGAGGTCATATGCAGAAGCTCATAAACCAATCATAATACAATAAACATATCATATGACTTGACTGAGACATATGTGTGAAACCCATGACCTCATAACGAGGTCATGTATGAAACATAAATCATATGCACAAGACATACCCACAAGGCACACTCGCAAGGCATACTTATCAGGCATACGTCCTATGACTCATATTTAAGCTATGTTCGAAATCATCACAAATCCCACACATAACAAATTATATGACCTGAATGAGTCATAGGTATGAAACAATAACATACCTGTGACTCATAACCATGTGTCATGTGAAAAACCTTTCCTCGCTAAGCCATATTCATGATATTGGCTCCTCTTCCCCTAAGCCTGAGTCCCATCAGGCTCTTTCCCCAAGCTTCAATAGTTCCCGTCCTGCCGAGTGCATGGATCTCTGAAGCCAATTGAACTTGTCTTCTGCTTTTCTTCATCTTACCCTCACTGTTTCCAAGGTGAGGTTCACCATCTCAATCGTGTACCTCTGAACATCATTCAACTATTGTAGCTCTGCGATTGTTTTGTCATTTACCAAAATTGTAGCCTTAGCCTGACTAAGTTGCTCCCGAAGTCCTCGGATAGTATCCCACAGAGATTTTCTTCATCCTGTGCATCTTACACATGTTGTTAAAGCACTGTTTCCAGTCCTTTAGATCATGGTCTGGGTACGTACCGAACTTTTTATATTCTCTCAGGAACTATCCTGAGCCTTCCTTTTCCCTGTAGTATATGGGATATCCATTGTCATAGTATACCGTCCATGACATAGCGTTATGCTGTGATTGTTTTTCTCTTTCCCTGAGTTCTTCGTCAGTCGGTCCTATGAATGAGTATTCGGGGCTGGTCAGTGTAATTTGGCGGGAGCTATCACCCCAACCCTCATGTTGTAGCAATAGCGCAGGAGCCTTTCCCTCACCTTTGTCTTGGTTGAACGTGATTGTTACCTGGGTCGAGCTTACCTGGGTATCGCTGGTGGAAGGTTGAGATGGCATCTTGTGCATGTTTGAAGTTGTGTGCGAAGTACCATGTTTTATCGTATTCAGGCGAATATCCTGTCTACTTGGCTCGGTATTTGAGGTAACCGTGGAAGAGGTGAGAATCAACTAATTCATCGTGCTCATATTCTGGTTCTCTGTCAAGTTTGATCAGAGGAGGAGGAATAATTGTTTGTGAGGAAAACTTGTTATCGTTGGGTAATTCGAGGAATGAGATGTGGAATGTGTTGTGTATTCGCATTGAGAGTGGAAGGGCGAGTTTATAAGCTCGGCTGCCCACCCTTTCCAGTATCCTGATTGGTCCAATTTTCTTGTAGTCCAATTTCTTTGATGGTCGAGTTGTATGAATATTGCATGGTATTAGCCATACCATATCTCCTGGTTGTATATTCGGATCTGGTCTTCGGTACTTATCGTATTGTTCTTTTTGCCTTTATTGTCCTTGACTTATTTCGTATTATAATGTCTCGTGTAGTTTTCCCATGTCTGTTTTGTCTGGTATTATACCATTAATTGTATGACATGTGGTCTGATTTTGTGGATGTTGTCCGTAATTCGCAAAGAAGGATGTCGTGCCAATCGTTTCTTGCTTTCCATTATTGTTTGCAAATTCGGCCATGGGTAGCAGTTTGTACCAATCACCACATTGGTAATTGATGTAGGCCCATAAATATTATTTGAGTATCGCATTTACCCATTCCATTTGTCCATCTGTTTGCAGGTAAAATACTGTACTTAGCCTGTTTTATATCCCTATTTCTCTGGTTACTTTCTTCCATAGCCCTGATGTGAATAGTGTTTCTCGGTTGGTAATGATATTCTTTAGAAGGCCGTGAAGTCGGAAGACTTCTCGGAAGAATGTTTGTATAAAAGCTCTCGTGTCGATATCTTTTCTGACTGGATTGAAATGACTTATTTTAGTCATATAATCTACCATGACCAGGATGCTATCGCAATTTTCCCATGCCGTTAGGTCCGTGATGAAATCCATAGTAATTATTTCCCATAGTTGTTCAGGAACTTCGTTCAATTTCAGTAATCCATATGCGGTGTCTTTAGCCATTTTCGTCTGTTGACATATGTCGCAGTTTTTGACATATCGTTTGACATCTTTGCGCAGTCTTGGCCAATAGAATGATCCCCTGATGAATTCCGTGGTTTTAGCTGTTTCTTCATGTCCTACAGTTCAGATATCGTGGTGTTGTTATATGATATCTGTCCTTATCTCTTCTTTTTCCAGAATCCCTTATTTTCCATTGTACTACATGTTTCCATCCTCTCATTGGCATAAGCTCAGAGCAATTCCTTTCATCTCCATTTTTCCTTCCTTCAATGCTTCTCTTATAACCTGAATTGTTTTGTCTCTTTCGTTTGCCTTCTCAATTTTCCTTTCCTCCGTTGATGTGAATTGGATAACCTCCATTGCCTCGAATCAGGTTTTTGGTAATAGTGTTCGTGTTTTTTGTTTGATTCTTTCGTCTTCTTTTGTTTGTAGTTTATCGCTTGCAATCCTTGTGATAGCATCTGGCTTTCCGCTCTCTTTACTTAGTCAGTATTCGATTTTGAAGTTGTATTTGCTGAGGTGTTCCATCCACCTTATCTGGCAGTCATTCAGTTCTTTCGTAGTCATAAACAGGACTAGATTCCTATGGTCAGTTAGAACTCGGACTGGATGGTCATTATTCAGAACGTATCTCCTCCATTCCTTTAATGCTTGAACTATCGCTAATAGTTCTCTGTTTGCAATATTCTAGTTGCACTCTGCTGGGATCATTGTCTTAGATCGGCAAGACACTGGCCTCCATTTTCCGTCTTCGCATTGTTGCGATAGTATGCCTGAGTATATATATTTTGAGGCGTCTGTTTCGATCATTGTCCTTCGGTTTGTGTCGAAATGAACCGATATTGGTGCTGATGTTAGATGTGTTAGTATTGCATCATATGCTTTCTGTTCCATTTCTCCCAATTCCCATTTCTTGTCTTTCTTTGTTAGGTTATAGAATGGTTTTGCAAGCCTACTAAATCTCTCTATGAACCTTCGATGAAAGTTGCAGAATCCCATAAAGCATTGAACATCTGTTTTGTTGTTTGGTTTGGCCCAATTTCACATTGCTGCTGTTTTGACTAGAATGACCTTGACCATGCTTCGATTGATGATAAATCCATGGTATTCAGTTTCTTCTTTCTGGAATTTGCATTTTGTTAGTTTGATCTTCATTCTTGATCCTTTTATTGCAGCCATGATATTGCTGATATCCTTCAGGTATTGTTGCATATTTTCCGAGTAGATGAGTACGTCGTCCAAGTATATGATGCAACATATATTGAGGTACTTATTGAGTACCTTATTGATCCATCTTTGGAATGAAGCCCGGTAAATTGGTTAGCCTGAAAGGCATAACTAAGTATTCCAACATTCCATATCTTGAGGCGAATGTAGTCTTCCATTCGTCTGCTGCCTTGATGCGTATATTGTGGTATGTGTCCTTAATGTCGAATTTGGTGAAGTGTTTTGCTGACCATAGTCTATCTAGTGCCTCTCCAATTAAGGGTAGTGGATATCAATCTTTCTTGGTAACTGAATTGAGCGCACTGTAGTCCACACAGAGTCTCATTTTTCTATCTTTCTTTTTGACAAATAGTATTGGAGATCCTCCTGACGCGAAGGAGTCCCTGATCCATCCTCGCTTTAGGTTTTGCTCAATGTACTTCCTAAGTTCTTCGAGCTCCACTTCTCCTAGTGGGTATAACTTCTGGTAGGGAATCTCTTTTGTTTTTCCCGTTTTCTCATCTTTGTTCAGCTGAATTTCGTGGTCGATTCCTGGTCTTCGAGGTGGTAGCTCCGTAGCTTCCTCTTCTTGGAATAGGTTCATGAATTGAGGATATTCCTTTGGAATCAACTCTTTCTATCTTTTTTTGCTTTGGTATTTTTTGTCTTAGATTGCTAGTTCCATGCCGATATTGATTTTCGCTAGGACTGCTTTTTCATCCTTGTATGTCCATTTGTGAATTCCTGTTGTATCTCCTCTTCGATAGTACCGTCTAAAGTCTTGTACTGTCATCTCTTTGATCTCAATTCTTTTCGTTGTATCGGGCTAGTTTTGGTCCATGCTTCTAAATCCCTTGTCCCCTCTTGTGGTTTCTTCAAGTTGATCTACTTCATGCAAATCCTCTTTGTTGATTTTTTCGATAATCAACTGCGTGATTCAATCGCCTTTTTGGACTTCGTAGTCCTCTTGAACCAGGTTGGTCAGGACTACTTTGATTTCACCGGTATAGTCGACATCAATTACACCTGCCATGGTCTTGAGTCGATATTTGACTGCTAGACTACTGCGTAGTGCTATCCATCCCTTGGTGCCTTCTGGTAGTCCGATGGCTATTCCTCTCACTATCAATACCTGCCCATTGGCAGGTCTCTTGATTCCTTTGTTGGCATACAGGTCGTGTCCTGCTGCCCCTTTGGAAGCCTTGGTAGGCACTTTTACCTCTTGGTCCAGTTTTTGTATCTAGACTCTCAGATCTTGCCGCATCTCGGCAAACTTTGCATGTAAAGTTTCTTCTTCCGCTTCTTGTACCAGTGACGAGTAGACCACAGGCGAACTGTTGAGACATCGTGTTGCACAAGGTTCACTTGTAAAAGTCATCCTGTTCTCGTTCCAATTGATTGTCAGATTATGTTTTCACAACTATGGCATCCTGAGGACTATCTCATGGTTCTTGAGATCTACTACCTGAAAGGTTGCCACTTCCCTATAGCTGTTAATGTTCATAGGTACTGTCTCCGTATGGGTTATAGGATCCATTGTGCTTAGCTTTCCATCTGCTAGGTAGACTTGTCTCGCTTTCTTTACTTCTTTGATGTGGAGGCTGTATTTGTTGCAGATTTTCTTGTCGATGAAATCTTGGGTAGCTCCGGAGTTGAGCATTGCATATATTGTTATTTCTTCGTCTTTTTCGTTGTATATCTTTGTCTTGATCATCACATGATCTCCATCTTCTTTTCCTCTTTGCGTGTGTAGTGCCATGTAGTAGTTCACTACTTTGATGGGTTTTCCAGGTCCACATCTTGTGTCTTCCAGACCACCGTTTACTGGGAACCCTCATGGTTTTCTGCCGGTATATCTTCGGCGATTATTTCACAAATTGTGCTTCTCTTTTAAGTTTGGAAGCGATTATTTCCAGCAGCTCTAGTACCTTGGTATCCAATGTTGGGTCAGCTTCTGTATTCTCATATCGGATATCCAGCCATTCCCCACCTTAAGCAGAGTTTCCCGTTCATTCTTCTGGCGTATTCTTCCTTAGACAAGTTCAGAGCAGGTCCTGTCCTTGATTTGTCCAACACCATTGGCTCGTCAGGTAGTAATGCTCAACTTTCACCTCGAACTGCTTGCGGTTTGAAGGTTCCGTCCATGTTCCTAGATGATTGGGCCACCCTGTGTGCTATAGTGTTCTCTGAGTTGTTTCGAACCATATTTAGCTTGCTTTCCTTATCTATGGCCCATCTTGCAAATCGTTCTGCTGTGGTGTAACGCGAGTCGGAGATTCCCCACGCTTCTCGGAGTCTCTCACTACAGTTTCTCTGGGGGATGATGTAGAGGGTAGCATCATCAAACTCGGCCTTGTATTTCAATAGTCGGCCTTTGTTCCAGTATACTTAAAAGATTTGTTTTCCTTGTTGGAGTTTTTCCAGCTTTTGTCTTGCTGTCTCTTTGGCATTAGGATCCCTGAATTGTTCGAAGATTGTCATCTTGAACTCTTCATACGTGACCCCTTCCCTCTACTTCCTCCCATCTTAAAAGGGCCAGGATCCATTGCCCTTCAAGTCCTCTTAGTAGAGATTCTAGATATGGAATCTTGATCTCATCGTAGTGTTCTCCATATCCCTTAATGGCAAAATACCCTTCGCATTGTAACAGGAATATTCGTAGCTTATCTTCAGCTCCTTCGAATGTGTCAAATTCTTTTGCTTTCAGTCATTGGATGTTTTCTTGTCATGTATTTCGTGTTGCTGCTAGAAATGTCTGAAACTAATTCTCAGTCATTCCAAGTATGCTAGTGCCTAGTACGGGAGGGGCCAGTAGTCCAGGTACTGCTGATCCTGACATTCTCTCGGGTTATGGAGTTCCTACTGGAGAGCTCTCGACTGGTAATCTTTTCTCTGGAGTTACTGGGCTTGCTGCCCTCGAGGGCTCTGCTGAAACGTGATCTAGGGCGTCGCTAAATCCCCTTAGATTAAGGTTTTGATCATCAATGTCGATATCTCCCTCCCTGTCTGAGTTGAAGGATGCCGTCTTGTATAGTTCGGCGTCGCACTAGGTGATGCTTTGTAATGTAACCATCCCTCCTTGGATATTTAGTTCTTGGCGATGGGGAATGATACTTCTCTTCTTCTTCTGTTTCTTTCCTTAGTCTTACGATAGCACTAGGCCTCTGCCTACGTTACCGATAGTACAAGACCTCTGTCTTCTATTAGGAACACCTATCGTAAGCTTTCTCTAACTCTTCTTCGTGAAGAACTTTTCTTGGTGTAACGATAATGTTGCAATAAGGATAAAAATCGTAAAGATGTTTTATATTCATTAAAGTAATAAGTAGGAAAAGTACTTAGAATTCAATCTAATTTTATTTAAACTCATACTACCAATACTGGCATACTACGAGCCCCTGCCAGCACAGGGATACCGCTAACTAGTATACCACTAATCCTAAGCTAACTAAGTCTACGGCCTCGCACCTGCCATCCCTGAGTCATAACTGTACAAGAACTAATTACAAGACCATCAAACAACTCAGCGCCCACCCCAGTCCAAGTCTGTAGCCCCTCTGGTATGAAGCCAACCAGCACTAAGTATTGCTGAAGCCGAGCAAAAGACCAACCTGACCAGGTTCCTCATCCAACAAATATAAAATCACTACTACCCGGTCTAAAAACTGTCCCACAAAACCTCCACCACAGTAGAAAACCAAACAAACACACAAACTAAACCTACAGGCGATACAATAGCAGGGAGGAGGCAACCAACATGTTAAGCTCTCGCACCCACATGCCAGGCCGTTGACTCTATGAACTCACTTGGCCGGTTACCTCTGGAGAGCGTACCAGTGAGGAAGACCTGTACCCACTGCCTGTCCCCCAAACCAAACATTATAAACAAAAGAAATAGATAGAGGTAGTAACAGACCAGAAAAGGTCAGTGGGGCCTATCTCCCACCTGTGGGACCATGCCTCCTCGTGCCAAACCCATAGTCAAACTAAACAAACCAAACAAACCCCACAAAATCCAACACGCAAGACCCAAACAAGTCCAACCAGGTAGTCACCACCTACTATCCGCACAGGTGGCTATCAGCTAGCTGGTCCATCAGGAAGCTTACACCACTCAGCAACTTCATCTGACAGCCTAAGCCGGACTGGAAACACTTAATTAGACCTCACCCAACCTGACACAGGCCTGACTGGTCCTCGCAGGTACCTCTCCTCCCCCAATCAGCCCCCCCCAAGCCCCACACCACAGACACTAAAGAGCCCATCCAGCCCCCCTAGCCCCTCAGACAAGTCAACTATCTGATAGCCACAGGACAGCCCATACCTAGTCCCATCAGGCAGCCACTGATCTTGGCCACACCAACAGTGTAACTGGTACGAGTACTCGGTTATTGGTTTTATTTTATGTTTTGTTTTAAGTATCATTTTGATACATGGTTTGTTTTAAGTATCATTTGATACTTGGTTTTGTTTTATGTTTTGTTTTCAGTATCATTTGGATACTTGGTTTATTTTAAGTATCGTTTGATACTTGGTTTTGTTTTATGTTTTGTTTTAAGTATTGCTTTGATACTTAATTAGTTTTACCAAAGTGTATCAATTGATACCTTTGATTAGTTTCGTTCATACTAGGCATGAACAGATTTGTGCATTTAAAAGCCGCCTGATTCCACGATGGAAAAGGCAGACTTCAACTGACAGTATTTCAATATACTTGGTTGAACGTTTACTTCTTTGTTCCTCAGTACACCCTCGAAGCCTCCTTTAGTTCTCAGCTCTCACCTCCTCTCTGGAAGAGCAGGCCACCTGCCAACTATCGTACCTATTACCGATAATGTAATTAGCACCTTGCGAACAAATTACAAATAGAGCCCCATCCCCCAGCACCTTGCAGCCGAGTGGGGCCCACCAGCCACAGCTGGGAGCCACCAAGGAGGCAGTACCAATACCTAAAGGCACCAACATCAGGCACACCATCCAACTCAGCCGAACTGAAGTCCAACCAAGCCAGGAAAGAGTAGGCAGAGCAGGCCGAAGCCAGCTCCACAGGTCTGGCAACAAGCACAGACCAAACGATGGGCAAGAGGCACCTCCAACTGACGCGACAAGAAGGGAGAGGGCAAGCGAACAGGAGTAGACAATCAGACAGTAGGCTCTACTTGTAATGGGTGAAGCCGCCAACCACAGACCACAACCGAACCACCCAAACACACAAACAATGCCAGAGTCTGGTAGCCAATCCTTCTACACCACCCTAGGCAGTAATGTAAAACCATACCAGGGAGTAAGATTTTTCAGGATCAAAGGAATTCCCACCGAAGCAATGAGGAGAGAGCTGACTAAACCACGGTATATGCCACAAGCACAAAACTCCAAGGGAACGGTGATAAACAGCATTGTAAGATTCTGACCATAGAAATGAAATCGTACTAAGGAGGGGCTGGGCAGACACCGTCCTGCTACCTGAGGAATAATACGGCCAGTACAATGAGTTGATACTTGGGAAGGTCATCAGTCTAATCCAAGCGCGTTTTGTATTGCAAGAACTAAGAACTCACGTAAAACCCAACAAGAAACAAGAGCTGGCCCGAAGAACGACACGGATAATCCCCTGTCACAAATGTGGCTTGGCATGGAAAAGGTTTTCATGTGACACATGGTTATGAGTCACAGGTATGTTGTTGTTTTGCACATATAACTCATTTAGGTTATATGATTTGTTATGTGTGGGATTTGAGATGCTTTTACAGATGGCTCAAGTATGAGTCATGGGACATGCGCTTGGCAGGTATGCCTTGCGAGTGTGCCTTGCGGGTAAGCCTTGCATATATGATTTATGTTTCGCACATGACCTCATTATAAGGTCATGGGTTTCGCGCATATGACTCAGGCGAGTCATATGACTTGTTTATTGCGTTATGATTAGTTTATGAGTTTTTGTACATGACCTCGCTATGAGGTCATGGGTTTTGAGCATGTGATCACTTTGGTCACATGACTAGTTTGTTATAATTTGGTTTCACACCTGTGACCACTTTAGGTCACATGACTATGAGTGGGAAGAATACTATATAAGGAGGCCATGGTGGCCGAGGAAGATAGGTTCTTCTCGCTTTGTTCTAAGTACTTTTCCTACTTATTACTTTAACGAATATAAAACATCTTTATGATCTTTATCTTTATTGCACCGTTATTGTTATGCCAAGAAAGGTCCTTCACAAAGACGAGTTAGAGAAAGCTTACGATAGGCATTCCCGATAGAAGACCAAGGTCTTGTACTATCGGTAACGTAGGCAGAGGCCTAGAGCTATCGTAAGATAAAGAAAGAAGAAGACAGAAAGAGAAGTATTATTCTCCATCGCCAAGAACTAACTATCCAGAGAGGGATCGTTACATTACAAAGTGTCACCTAAGTGCGATGCCAAACGATACAAGACGGCATCCTTCAATCCAGACAGCGAAGGAGATATCAACATCGACGATCAAAACCTTAACCTAGGAGGATTCAGCGACGCCTTAGATCACTTCTCAGCAGAACCCTCAAGAGCAGCAAGTCCAGTAACCCCAGAGAAAGGATCACCAGTCGATAGCTCTCATGCAGGAACTCTACGACCTGAGAGAATGTCAGAATCAGCAGTACCTGGGCCACCGGCCCCAGCGACTCCGGCACCAGGAACCAGCATACTTGGAATAACTGAAAATCAGTTTCAGGCATTTCTCGCAGCCACACGAAATACAGGGCAAGGAAATGTCCAAAGACCGAAAGCAAAGGGGCCAGACACATATGAAGGAGCTGAAGACAAACTATGAATATTCTTAGCGTAATGTGAATGATATTTTGCCGTCAAGGGATATGGAGATCACCATGACGAGATCAAGATTCCATACATGGAATCTCTACTCAGGAGACTTGCGGGACAATAGATCATGCCTTTCTAAGATGAAAGGAAGCTGAGGGAATGGGTCACATACGAAGAGTTCAAGGTGACACTCTTCGAACAATTCAGAGATCCCAACACCAAAGAAACAGCAAGATGAAAGCTAGAAAAACTCCAACAAGGAAAACAAATATTCTCAGCATACTGGAATGAATGCCGACTATTGGAATATGAGGCCAGGTTTGATGATACTACTCTCTAAATCATCCTCCTGAGAAACTGCAGCGAGAGACTCTGAGAAGCATGGGGAATCTCCAACCTGCACTATACGACAGCCGAACGATTTGCAAGATAGGCAATCAATAAAGAAAGCAGATTAAACATGGTTCGAAGCAACTCGGAAAACACTATAGCTCACAGGGTGGTCCAATCATCCAGGAATGTGGACGGGACCTTCAAACCACAAGCAACTCGAGGAGAAGGTCGAGCATTACCACCAGGCAAGCCAATGGAGTTAGACAAATCAAGAGCAGGGCCTTCTCTGAACCTGTCTAAGGAAGAATACGCCAGAAGAATGAACAGAAAACTCTGCCTGAGGTGCGGAAAGGCAGGACATTGGATACGAAAATGCAGAAGCCGACCTGACAATGGATACCAAGGAAACAGAGCTGCTGGAAATAATTGTTTGCAAAATCAAAAAAGAAGCAACATCCGCGAAATGATAGCAGAGGATTCACCTGCGGAAAACGATAAGGGTCCCCACTAAACGGTGGTCTGGGAGACCCAAGATGTGGACCTGGAAAACCCATCAAGATAGCGAACTACTACACGGCACTACACACGCAAAGAGGAGAAGAAGATGGAGATCATGTGATGATCAAAACGAAGATATACAACGAAGAAAACAAAGAAACAATAATATATGCAATGCTCGACTCTGGGGCCACTGAAGACTTCATCGACAAAGAAATATGCAACAAATACGGCCTCCACACCAAACACGATAAGAAAGCGAGACAAGTCTACTTAGCGGATAGAAAGCCAAGCGCTATGGGTCCTATAACCCATACGGCGACAGTACCTATAGATATTGACAGCCATAGGGAAACGGCAACCTTTCAAGTAGCAGATCTAAAAAACCATGAGATAGTCCTAAGGATGCCATAGTTACGAAAGCATAATCCGACGATCAATTGGAACGAGAACAAGATGACCTTTACAAGTGGACTATGTGTGACACAATGTCTCAACAGTTCGCCTGTGGTCTACTCAACACTGATACAAGAAGTGGAAGAAAAAACTTTGCATGCAAAGTGCGCCGAGATGTGGCAAGATAAGAGAGTCCGGATACAAAGGCTGGACCAAGAGGCAAAAGTGCCTACCAAGGTTCCAAAGGGGCAGCAGGACAAGACCTATATGCCAACGAAGGAATCAAGATACCTGCCAACGGGCAGGCAATGATAGCGACGGGAATAGCCATTGGACTTCCAGAAGGCACCTATGGATGAATAGCACCCCGCAGTGGTCTAGCGGTCAAACATCGGCTCATAACCATGGCAGGAGTGATCAACGTCGACTATACAGGTGAAATCAAAGTGGTCCTGGCCAACCTAGCTCAAGGGGACTACCAAGTCCAGAAAGGCAATCAAATCACACAGTTGATAATCGAAAAAATCAACAAAGAAGATCTGCATGAAGTAGATCAACTGGAAGAAACCACAAGAGGAAGCAAGGAATTTGGAAGTACGGACCAAAACCAGCCTGATACAACAAAAAGAATTGAGATCAAAAAGATCACAGCACAAGCCTTTGGACGGTTCAATCAAAGAGGAGATACAACAGGAATTCTCAAATGGACATACGAAGACGAAAAAGCTGTTCTAGCAAAAGTGAATATCAGCACAGAGCTAGCAATCCAGGACAAGAAATACCAAAGCAAAAAGGGATGGAAAGAATTGGTTCCAAAAAAATATCACCAATTCATGAATCTATTCCAAGAAGAGGAAGCGATGGAGCTACCACCTCGAAGGCCAGGAATCGATCACGAAATTCAGCTAGACAAAGATGAAAAAAGAGGAAAGCCAAAAGAGATTCCCTCCAAGAAGTTATACCCACTAGGGGAAGCAGAGCTCGAAGAGACTTAACGAAGTACATCGAGCAAAACTTAAAGCGAGGATAGATCTGGAACTCTTTCGCATCAGGAAGATCCCCAATACTATTCGTCAA
The DNA here is from genome assembly GCF_000151645.1 of Tuber melanosporum. NCBI lineage: Eukaryota > Fungi > Ascomycota > Pezizomycetes > Pezizales > Tuberaceae > Tuber > Tuber melanosporum. The sequence continues at coordinate 31,456 of NW_003299152.1, read as the reverse complement.
AAAGAAAGACAGAAAATTGAGACTCTGCGTGGACTACAGAGCCCTCAATTCGGTTACCAAGAAAGACCGATATCCACTACCCTTGATTGGAGACGCACTGGATAGACTGCGGTCAGCCAACTACTTCACCAAACTTGACATCAAGAATGAATACCACAATATACGCATCAAGGTAGGAGATGAATGGAAGACTACATTCCCCTCAAGATACGGAATGTTCGAATACTTGGTTATGCCCTTTGGGCTAACCAACGTACCGGCTTCATTCCAGAGATAGATCAACAAAGTACTTAATAAGTACCTCGACACATGTTGCATCGTATACTTGGACGATGTACTCATATACTCAGAAAACATACAACAACACCAAAAGGATATCAGCAATATCATGGCCGCAATACAAGGATCAGGAATGAAGATCAAACCAACAAAATGCAAATTCTATAAGGAAGGAACTGAATACCACGGATTTATCATCAGTCGAAGTGAGGTCAAAGTCGACCCTGTCAAAACAGCAGTCATATGGAATTAGGCCAAACCAAACAGTAAGACAGATGTTCAATGCTTTATGGGATTCTGCAACTTTTATCGCAGGTTCATAGAGGGATTTAGCAGGCTTGCAAAACCACTCTACAACCTAACAAAGATAGACAAGAAATGGGAATGGGGAGAAACAGAACGAAAAGCATATGATGCAATATGGACGCATCTAACATCGGCACCCATACTGGTTCATTTCAACCCAAACCGAAGAACAATGATCGAAACGGACGCCTCAAAATATGTATGCTCAGGCATACTATCACAGCAATGCGATGATAGAAAATGGAGGCCAGTGTCTTATCGATCCAAGACAATGACCCCTGCAGAGTGCAACTATGATTTTGCAAACAAAGAACTATTAGCGATAGTTCAAGCATTAAAAGAATGGAGGAGATACATTTTGAACAACGACCATCCAGTCCGAGTTCTAACCAACCACAAGAACCTGGTCCGGTTCATCACTACCCAAGAGCTGAACGACCGCCAGATACGATAGATGGAATACCTCAGCAAATACAACTTCAAAATCGAATACCAACCAGGCAAAGAGAGTGGAAAGTCAGATGCTCTCACAAGGATTTCAAGCGACAAACTACAAATGAAAGAAGACGAAAGAATCAAACCAAAAACACAAACACTGTTACCAAAAACCTACTTCGTGGCAATGGAGGTTATCCAATTCATATCAATGGAAGAAAGAGGAATTCAGAACGCAAACGAGAAAGACAGAACAATTCAGGCAATAAGAGAAGCCTTGGAGGAAGGGAAAAAGGAGATGAAAGGAATTGCTGTGGGTTTATGCCACTAGAAGAGCGGAAATATGTGGTACGACGGAAAACAATGGATCCCGGAAGAAGAGGGGATAAGGACAGACATCATGCGACAACACCATGATATCCGAACGGCAGGACACGGAGGAACGGCTAAAACTACTGAAGTCATCACAAGGTCATTCTATTGGCCAGGACTGCGCGAAGATGTCAAATGATATGTTAAAAACTGCGACATATGCCTAAAGACGAAAATGGCTAAACACGCACCATATGGATTACTAAAATCAAACAAAGTTCCCGAACAACCATGTGAAACAATTACTATAGATTTCATCACAAACCTACTAGCATCAGAAAATTGCAATGGCATCCTGGTTGTGGTGGATCGTCTGACCAAAATGAGTCATTTCATTCCAGTTAGACAAGATATCAACACGAGGGATTTTATACAAACATTCTTCTGAGAGGTCTTTCAACTTCACGGCCTTCCAAAGAATATCATTACCGATCGTGGAACACTATTTGCATCGGGACTATGAAAGAAAGTAACCGGAGAAATAGGAATACAAAACAGAATGAGCACAGTGTTCCACCCACAACCGGATGGACAAACAAAACGGGTAAATGCGATACTCGAACAATATTTAAGGGCTTATATCAATTATCAACAAGATGATTGGTACAAGCTGCTATCTATGGCTGAATTCACATACAACAATAGAAAGCAAGAAATAATTGGCATGACACCCTTCTTCACAAATTACGGACAACATTCACAAAGTCAGACCACATATCATACTATTAATGATGTAATACCGGACAAAACCGATATGGGGAAACTACACGAAACATTACAATACGAAATGAGTCAAGCACAACAATGATAAAAAGAACAATATGATAAGCACTGAAGACCAGATCCGAACATACAACCAGGAGATATGGTATGGCTAATACCACGCAATATCCATACAACGCAACCATCAAAGAAATTGGACTACAAGAAAATAGGACCATTCCACATACTGGAAAAAGTAGGCAGTCGAGCTTATAAACTCGACCTTCCCCCCTCAATGTGAATACACAACACATTCCACATCTCACTCCTCGAATTATACAACGACAATAGGTTTCCTTCAAAAACACTTATTCCTCCCTCTCCGATCGAACTCGACCGAGAACCAGAATACGAGGTCAACGAAATAGTCGATTCCCGCTTCTTTCACGGTCACCTCCAATACCAAGCCAAGTGGACAGGATATTCTCCCGAATACGATAAAACTTGGTACTTCGCACACAACTTCGAAAACGCACAAGATGCCATCTCCACCTTCCACCAGCGATACCCAGGTAAGCCCGGCCCAGGTGACGATCACGTTCAACCAAGACAAAGGCGAAGGAAAGGCTCCCGCACTATTGCAACAACACGAAGGCTGGAGCGATAGCCCCCACCAAACCACAACCACTAGCCCCGAATACTCATTCATGGGGCCAACCGACGAAGAACTTAAGGAGAGGGAACAACCAGCACAGCATAACACCATATCATAGACAGTATGCTATGATAATGGTTGCCAAATACACTTTGGCGACAAAGAAGGCTCGGGATGGTTCCCGAGGGAATGTCAAAAGCGTGGCCCATGCCCGAACCACCTTCTGAAGCATTGGCAACAATGCTTCAGAAATGGGTGCAGGATGCACAGAGCATAAAAAATATCTGCAGGATTCTACCCGCAGAAGGATGGAAGCAGGAAAGAGTTGGAAGGGGAGGATGCCAGAATAGGCATGCGGCCGCAAGGACGCGGTCCTGGGAGGGAGGAGCCCAAAACTCCTCAGCAGACACGGAACCGAACATCAGGAGCCTATACAGGCAGATACGGGGACTCCGAGAACAACTTGGCCAAGCCGAGACCACAATTTCGGCAAACGACAAAACGATGGTGGAGCTAAGACAGCTGAACGATAGTGAGCGGCACACGATCGAGATGACGAATCTGACCCTAGAATCAGTAAGAGTCAGATGGAGGACGGCAGACAAAAAATTCCACAAGCTGAGAAGGACCATGCGGTCGACAGGATGGGAACTATTGAAACTGGGAGAAAAAGCCTGATGGAACTCAGGCTTAGGAGGAGGGGAGCTAATGTCACGAACGTGGCTTGGCATGGAAAAAACTTTCATGTGACACATGATTATGAGTCACAGACATGTTGTTGTTTTCCGCATATAACCTATTCAGGTTATATGATTTGTTATGTGTAGGATTTGTGATGCTTTCGCACATGGCTCAAGTATGAGTCATGGGACGTGCTCTTGCCAACTATGCCTTGCAAGTGTGCCTTGCGGGTAAGCCTTGCATATATGATTTATGTTTCGCACATGACCTCAGTATGAGGTCATGGGTTTCATGCATATGACTCAGTCGAGTCATATGACTTGTTTATTGCGTTATGATTGGTTTATGAGTTTTTGTACATGACCTCGCTATGAGGTCATGGGTTTTAAGCATGTGATCACTTTGGTCATATGACTAGATTGTTATGATTTGGTTTCGTACATGTGACCACTTTAGGTCACATGACTACAAGTGGGAAGAATACTACATAAGGAGGCCGAGGCGGCCAAGGAAGATAGGTTCTTCACGCTTTATTCTAAGTACTTTTCCTACTTATTACTTTAACAAATATAAAACATCTTTACGATCTTTATCTTTATTCCACTGTTATTGTTACACCAAGAAAAGTCCTTCACGAAGACGAGTTAGAGAAAGCTTATGATAGGCATTCCCGATAGAAGACGAAGGTCTTGTACTATCGTTAACGTAGGTAGAGGCCTAGAGCTATTGTAAGATAAAGAAAGCAGAAGACAGAAAGAGAAGTATTGTTCCCCGTCGTCAAGAACTAACTATCCAGAGAGGGATCGTTACATCCCCCCAAATACAAAGTTCAATCCCCCCCAATCGAACACGAAACCTGCGAGTAGATGATAAACAGGAAGCCAAAGACATTTTACTAAAAGGGGCTCATAAGCAACTGTAATGAAGAGCTCGAAGTAACTGCATCGTGAGAAGCCATCAGGCAAAAAAATGAGAAGCAAACAAGTAATCCGCCACACAACGCCTAACAAACCTCAACATCAAGGACCCCAGGAACTACTGAGCAAACTCAGATATCTCCTCCAGAATCCAAGGCATCAAGGCCCATCATGGGTGCAAAAAGAGTACTCGGAGCGAAGCAACAGCAAGGCCAAGGAAAAGTACTTAGAACAAGACATGAAGAACCTATCCTCCTGGGCCGCATCGGCCTCCTTATATAGTGTTCTTCCCACCCGTAGTCATATGACCCAAAGTGGTCACATGTGCGAAACCAAATCATAACAAACTAGTCATGTGACCAAAATGGTCACATGCTCAAAACATATGACCTCATAGCAAGGTCATGTGCAGAAACTCATAAACCAATCATAATATAATAAACAAATCATATGACTCGACTGAGTCATATACATGAAACCCATGACCTGATAATGAGGTCATGTGCAAAACATAAATCATATACGCAAGGCATACCTGCAAGGCACACTCACAAGGCATACTTGTCAGGCACACATCCCATGACTCATATTTGAGCCATGTGCAAAATCATCACAAATCCTACACATAACAAATCATATAACTCGAATGAGTCATATGTGTGAAACAATAACATACCTGTGACTCATAACCATGCGTCACATGAAAACCTTTTCCTTGCCAAGTCACATTCGTGATATGTAGCTGGAAATGCTTCCTTTCTTCATTCGGACCTTATACATCATTAGATCTGTAGCTACGTCTGTGATTCTTTTGACATGTATTCTCTTGACTTGGTGGAGCTGGTTGAATTTGTTGTATAGGAGGTCATTTGTGATAGAGGATTGGAATTGGCCTTTCAGGTAATCGAGAACAGTGGATCCTCTTAATCTTACACTTCCACCATATTCCTGATAGCATTAGTGGTATGCGTCGGTTGCCTTTCCTTCGCAGAATGATTCCATGTCTAGTTCAGTTGTAGGGTCTTCCGCATATTTTCCTTGCAGGAGAAGGTAGTGTGTGAGTTCAGTTGCCCATTGATCAAAAGCTTTGGGTTTGAGGTCTTTTCCTTCTCCTGTAAACTTCGCTGGGAGGTGGAGTTTGAACTTAGGAGGTTCAAATGCTCAGAGTACTTCCTCTTCCTCAAGCCAAGCCCAAGATTTTCCTCCTCCTGAAGGTCCTCCTCCTGTACTAGCCATATCTGATTTGCTACTGGATTCGGGGTCAATTGGAGGTTCAAAGAAAGGCTTCTTTGCTGGAGTAGAAGGGAATTGACCTAGAGGTTGTGTATCTTCCGTGTTTGCGGGTTCTCCCAACTTCTTAGCAGAGCGCCGCAGTTGTTTCTTTCTTATAAGGTCTTGCTGTAGGATTTACTTCTCACTCCTAGTCATCAATGACTCTATGTTGGTTTTGAGACGAAGCCGAATGTACCGTGATTCTGCCACTTCTCTCAGCTAGCATTTTGAGATGGATATCGATAGGTTGATCAGGCCTAAATCCAGAGACAGGTTCTTAACCACTTACTGAGGTTAAAAAAATGTGATGTGTTTGCAAGGTGCTAGTCACGTTATCAGTAAAGATATGATAGTTGGCAGGTAGCTTGCTCTACCAGAGAAGAGGCGAGAGCTGAGAACTAAAGGAGATTTTGAAAATGTACTGAGGAACAAAGAAGTAACTGTTCAACCAAGTATATTGAAATACTGTCTGTCGAAGTCTGCTTTTTCCATCATGGAATCAGGCAGTCTTTAAATACACAAATTTGTTCATGTCTAGCATGAACGAAACTAATCAAAGGTATCAATCGATACACTTTGGTAAAACTAATTTAAGTATCAAAACAATACTTAAAACAAAACATAAAACAAAACCAAGTATCAAAGCAATACTTAAAACAAAACATAAAACAAAACCAAGTATCAAACGATACTTAAAACAAAACATAAAACAAAACCAATAACCGAGTACCCGTACCAGTTACAATTTAGATTGGAGGAGGCAGGGGGCCAAACAAATTTAGAAATGCCGAACTGCTCTTGAATCTGCCAAGTATAATATGCTTAATGAGTAGAAGTACCATTCTCCATTAACCAGAGAGAATACCTTGCTGCCTCACTCTCCCTCTCCCAAAATGCTTGAGCACTGAGATAAGGACATTATTGGAGTAACTTTTAGCCTTGGCAGTACCCCAATTGTCCCTATCCCAGAGTACCAAGTCACACTTCCTCCCCCCCAAGAATCCCCCTCTCAGACCATAATAGAGTCCTTCTTAGCAAACTTGGGGATGAGGCAATTATCCTCAAACTCTTCTCCAGGGCGTCAGATCACCCAGATATGATTGATATGTCCAGAGAGCCAGACATAACATTTGTCGGTCCAGATGATCACCTGATGCCAATCCTCTCTGGTCTACCCCTGATAGGCCATCGCGAAAGTGAGACAAAGTTTTTTCTTCTGCTCGTCAAGAAATAGCTTCTTGCAAGCAACTCTTCCAGAGTAGTCTTCCAAAAGAAAGGCTTTCTGGAGGGTTCTCAGACATGCTTGCACACCGCAGGCTGCTGCCACCTCGGAGAGTGGCATTTGTCTATGAGCAGTACTCATTGTTGCAGTAGCAACAAGACAACACCAAGTCAGCATGTTGATGGAAAAGGGTCGTCCCTTGGGTTTTTTCGGGGTGGAGGGCACTTGACAAATGTCAAAGACTGTGCTAATACTTAGTCCTTGATTGTCAGCAATTTGTCTATTTATCCAGCCTGCAGAAGATCGCAAGGTCTGGACTGCACATCTTTGTTTATCGGATACCCATTCACTCCTTGAGGCTTCCATCATTTTCTATTTCTAGGTAAGTGACTTCTCATAATTCTACGATATGGATATAATGTTTACTTACAGGAAATGTAGGTCTTTTTTCTCTATTTTTTTTTTTTTTTTTTTTTGTTTGTGGTGCTTTACAATATTGGTGATTGCTAATACTTTTTGAGAGTATGCAGTTACCTAGAAAAACATCCACCTTTTGATTAATCCCCCACCCTTTTTCTTTATTTTGATGCTAACTACTTTGGCAATTTACAGGGATAATCTAATGTCTCAGATAATGGCCTTTCAGCCCCCAGCACCGCCACTATGTTCGGTCCATTCATGCCAGGGACCTGCACGATACCGGTACGCGGGCTACCACCCAGAGATAATCAAACCACGGCAAATTGAATACCGGTAGAGCAAGTCAAGGAAAACAGTGATCGCCTAAACTTTACCGGGCAACGGGATACCATTTAAATACTCGTAGCACTGTACCTCTACTCGTAGAACACTACCGGTACGATATGAAGTAGACTAACCTTGGATACTGTCATCACAGTATTCGCCGAGACGAATAGAGGGAAACTCAAGCTGCTTTTTTTTTTTGCCCATAGCTGCAGCGTGTGATGGGGGCGCTACTTAGGTATACTCGAGTAGCGACCAGGACGTATATGGGTAGAAGTGGAGCAAACCTGTCGTCAAAACCTACGCCATCTCCTCAATTCCCATTGCCACAGCCACAGTAAGCGTTGCCAATAGTTGCTGAGCCAAGCGGAGGTCCAGTCGAAAGAGGTAGTGGAGTTCTTCAACAAGATATCATACTACCGGTGGACTATCGTGGGCAATATCTTTCCTCAACCACCAGTAAGGTGGTGGTATTATATCCCAGCCAACAGCACTACTGTTGCTAAGAATTTCAACATCGTGCGATGCTCCTTTCCACTAGAAATGCCGTCTTGTGGCAGTACAGCAGGGTCAAGACCAACATGAAAGTCTCCAAACCAGCCAAATATTCCCAAGCTCACTCCTAGACTCGATGATTATTTCACATGATACCATCTAGCTAGACCCATCCATGGCCGCTCTTCCATGGCTCCCGCAGACAGACCAGCTCCCCATTGCTTATGAAACCAGACCACCCACACTATAGCAAAAGTCCGGCCATCCCACCCCCAAAGCATCCTCACTACCGGCACCGGCGCATGAAAGAACCAGCAGCTTGTGGCATCCCCAGTAGCAGGTCCACCGCAAGCTGCTATATCTACCGCAATCGTTTAACACGCTTCGTAAATCCTTCCCAGGTGCCCGTAGACACCAGCAAAATTATACAACCGGAGAAGAGAGATATATATTGTTCGAACCCTACTTTTCACCCATTTTAGCCCACCACCGAGCCAAGCACCAAAACGCCTGTTCCTTGCCCTCAGAAAAAAGTTATTTGCATTTTATGCGGCACAAATCTGGGACTCGACAGGGTTTGACCGAAGTGCGGGGAGGCTAAGGTTTGCACCTCCGTAACGGTATCATAGTACCGGAAGCGCTACCTATGATATAATATCACAGGTACCGAGTAACTTACCGTAGTCTATTGCCTTACAATGCATGCCTGACCCAATAGTGAACCTAAGGCTGGTATTTGCCGTTGTGGGTTCGTCCAACTATCATACTTTGCTTACATCCTTTTTTTTTTTCACTTCTGCCCAGCATCACCAAGACGTCTTCGAGAAGTCTCCGAAAATCGGCTCAGAAGATACAGCACAGCAGCGAACCCATCATAACCCGTCATTCGTATTTCACCTGCTTTTTTACTCATTAAGCAACCGTAACTTGACTATCATGGCTCCAAGTTAACCTCGGCACCCATGTGGGAATCTGAGAAACCGCCGACCTTCCCCCGCTCTTGATAAACATTTCTGGGACCCCGAGCCTCATTCAGCACGTTGCGTCTACCGGCGGGCACACCGTAGAAGAAATATTGCTGGAGTAGCAACACCGCAGCAGGGCATCAATCGCTATATGATGAGCCGGTTGGACTCGAATACCATACGGTGACATAAAGTAAGTGTAATTGTTGGCGTCCCATACTCGAGTAAGTCTTCTGGCTGGTCCGCCCAGCAGCGCAAATAGAGACATCACCGATACTTACACAATCAAGCCGTGGATTCTGGGATACCCAGAAAATCTCAAATTATTGAACCCATGTCGCCGGAGCTGCCTCTCCCGGCAATGTCCAGTGTTTCCCCAGTTTTTTTGCCTCCCAGAGCGGTTGTGCAGCTCTCCTCTTTTGCTATGTTTTTCGCCCCGCCCCCAGTGTAGCGAGCGGGTTCCTGACTAAGCTACATACTACCTGCTTCAATTATTTGAGAGTGCTCGGACAGTCCCATTAGCCTACCGCACCGCCCTTCTTCACCTACAGTAGTTCTAGCGCCGTAAGCGCATATATAACACGCACTCGGTCACTTCTTCCATCTCGTGCCCTCCCCCTAATTCTTTATTATTTCCCCCTTGATCGATTAATCGAACCCCAGAGTTTTCATACTTGTTGCTCATCCCACGCTCTAACTCGCTCGCTACAGCCCGCCTTCCCAGAAAGTGGGAATGTCACACTTTCACATTTCTACCCATGTACTCTCCGCATCTCACCTGCGAGAGTTTCCCCGGGGCACCGTTTCTGCTATTAACCCCCCGCAACTGAAGCTCGTTGTGAACCAGTATACTCCAAGATCGAGTGCTGGAACACCAGCACAGTCTGGGAATGTTACCATTATATTTTGCCATGCTAATGGAGTTCACAAGGTACTTTAACCTTGTTTCCGGGCCAGTAGATCAGGCTATTATTGGGTGTTAACAGGCACTAGGAGCTTTATGAGCCATTCTTCGATCATCTGCTAGTAGAGTATGAAAAGTCCGGATTGAGGATAGCTTCGATTTGGGCCCCTGATGCTGCTCACCAGGGCGCTTCGGGAGTTCTTAACGAGGAGGTGCTTGGAGATGACCGTGGGCTTTCCTCCACCGCTCGATTGGCCACTAGAGCGTAGAAAGCTAATACTCTGCAGCTTGCTGGAACGACGTCTGCAGAGATGTACTGCATATGGTCAACCAACGACCTCGGGATTTCCCTCCCCCGATAATCGGAATAGGGCACAGCTTTGGCGGTCAGGCTATGTGAGAATTTCCATATTCAATTAAATACCCTTTGAGATCCTCAAAATCTAGATAGTAAATCCCCAGCGCATGAACTAACGACAATTCCAGCGCTCGTATCTCCTTCATCCATCCCTCCCTTTTCACTTCAATCCTCCTCCTAGACCCAATCATAGAAGAGAACGCCAAACCCCCAAACCCACATCCCTCCGTCCTGTCCGCAAAACGGCAAGATGTCTGGCCATCCATGGCCGAAGCAGAGAAATACGTCCGTTCCCGAACATTCTACAAAACCTGGGACCCCCGAGTGTTAGAAATCTACCTCGCAAGTCTTCCCCTCCTCCCATTCTCCCCCCCAAAAAAACTTCTCTTAACGACCAACAATATATAGAAAGTCGGCTTCCGCCCCCTCCCCACACCAATATACCCCGATAAAGCCGGGGTAACGCTCACCACAACAAAGCACCAAGAAGTCTACACCTTTATCCGCCACGACAAGTCTTTCCAAAATAGCGCCCAGCTAGGAAGAGAGGAGCCCGATGCAACATCACGATTAATGTCGCTCGTGACGCCACCACTAATGTACCTTGTTGGGGAAAATTCGCCCACCTGGACACCGGACCGGGTGAAGCGCATGCAATTGGCGCCTGGGGCGACACTAGAGATTGTAGAGAAGGGGTATCACTTGTTTCCGCTGGAGCTACCGGCTAAGTCAGGTGAGTTTTTGTTCACTCGCCGTGGGGTTACCGGGAGTTGGAGAAGAGAAGAGAGTGGGAGTTAATGATCTGGATAGCTGAATCGGCAGCACCGTTTTTGATAAAGAGTATCAAGCGATGGGGGAAGGAGGCTGAAAAAGATCTCTCGACGCCAAGGCATAAAACCCTGACGGCGGGTTTTCATGAGAGGTTGTCCAAGTTGTAGATTTGCTAGAGTATTTGCGGCTGCGCTGGCGGGCCGGAGGTTTTGTATACACACAAGCTACGGTAGGAGGATAGGTATCATACGGGATGCTGTGCTTCCAAATAGATCTCGTCTCGGACCCAAGGCCGTCCGTCTACAATCCTTCCTTTTGCTTCTGGGATTTTACTGGATCACGAACAGGAAACGCGCGTTTCTACAAGTATATAAAATAATTGTAGACTGAACCTTTTTTTTTTTTGTTTTTACATCGTTCCTCATTGCGGCCGTTTAATTGTGTTATCGTGTCTCCACTCGTGCAGCCAAGTCGGTCAAATACCGGTACCCTTTTATGTCGGAGACGGAGAACCAAGCTAGGAATTTCCCACCCAGAGAGTCTACCGGTACTCGTAGCTTGACCCCGGTCGCCAGGGTACTTGTGTAGATGCGCAGTTACGGTTTCTCACCATTACTTGTTCCATACTAGTGTGTGGACCCCCTGGCACCTCGACCAATCCGAGTTTACAGCCTACTACTACTCTACCGTTCACCCCATTCCCGGAAGCCCGAACAACCACGAACACTTACTATGATAAGTATAGTATGGCATAGCAGCATAAACATCAATCTCTACATCACCATATCTTACGAAATTTACCTACCGTAGCAGTCCCAAAAACGTACAAGAAAACATACTTTCAGAAAACTCGATCTTCTTGAACTATAAGTTAGTTTGTTTGATTTTTTTTCTGAATACTTATATGTTCTTAGTACAGTACTTACTCTTTTCTACCCCCTTTCACCCCTTGATTTTTTTATTCACTTACCTCAAAATACAATAGCCTTTTCCACCCCATTAACTATCATACTCGAAAACAATATGATACTTTGCTAGACATCTCTGGACCCTCAACACACCTTCCTACTACTGTCGGTACAGTACTAGGATTCCATCTCAGCAATATTCATGCTAACGCTATACCCAATTGAATGCGAAAGTGTGACGCACGGGTAATCACTCACAGGTACTGTACCGGTATGATATGATGACTAAAAATGTGAACGAACACTGCAAAATACATACACATACTCGCGCCGCCGAGTTGCTATCGGACACCTATATGGGGTAGTGATCGGCGAACCAATAAACAGGCCTTTTGATAGTGCCAAGCTGGGTGGCGCAATTTGATATACTGGAGAAAACAAGTGATCTCATAGAGGTTTTCACAACCTCCTGATTTGCCCCTCTGTACCCAATATCAATCAACTCCCCATACTATTGCTATACCTTTCAAAATTCTAAACAAATGTCCGCCCCGCTGAGTGAAAAAGTGTCAACTCCCCGAGTTCCTTTGCTTCAGAGAGCAGCGATTTTGACTCTAAAGTGGCACACGGACATGTCATATTGAACGATAGCGGAAAAGCTGAAACAGAAAAAGTCCACTGTTGAGGGTATCGTCAAATGGGCAAAGGCAAGAGCACCTAGTACAAGTTCAATATCCTCAAGTCATCAGATTGATGATGTGTTTTGCTTGACGGTAAGGAAAGCATATCATTAATCTGATGACTTACTCAAGTGGCCGAATTGAAATCAGAAGGTGGCTAAGCAAACTTTGCGGTAATGCTTTCTGACTTCAATTTGGCTACTTGAGTATGTATATTGAAAAACTTATATCTTGGGGTGCCTGTTCTAAAATATTCAATGTTAGACTCACGCAGCAGATTCAAAGGACTTTGAAGATGTTCTTGCCTGTTTAGATGATGATCAGAAAGGTGGCAATCCTGAGCGATTTCCTATGGACTGTGAGGAGTCAATTGCTCTCCGTGACCTTAGTCAAAAAGATGAGGAGCACTGGCAAAAGACATTTCCTGAGATTGCACAAGAGTTAGATATCAAAGCAGCACATTCAACTCTTGAGCAAGTTTTTCATAGTCAACACGATATTTTCTAATGAAAGCCAGCGCACAAGCCGAGCCTATCAGTTGCCCACATAGAAGCATGCCTCGCCTTTGCACATATGGCACTACAAATTGCTATTAATATTATCGTTTTTACGGATAAGATGTGGGTTGAGTTTGGAAAACCCCGTCGCCAATATAATGTATCACGATATTGGGGTATTGATAGTAATGAATACGCAATTCATGATAGGGATGGGGAAAAACAACCTATTCGGATCATGTTTTGGGGTGCGATCATTCAAGGGGCTAAAGGCCCATATCATATTTGGGAACAGGATACAGTTGAGGAGAAGGCTGTGTTTCAAGAAGTTGTTAATGAGGAAAACCAAATACGGCAGGAGAGACAGCAGTTTAACCAACAGCAGGCCCAAGTTTCCAGGACCTGGCAGCACTGGATACTTTCCGAATTCAACAACAACATCGAGGTCTAGAACCAAGAGGAGAGGTGTACTGGGAGGAATAAAAGGAAGAAAAGAAAGGCAGAGCAGGTGTTTAAAGAGGCGGAGCTAGGATTTACAAGTAAGGGGGGAATTAATTGGGTATCATATCGGGAATGAGTTCTACGACCGAAGCTTTATCCCTGGATGAAGTCCATCAGAGAAATACGTGGAGTGCCATAACTATACTTAGTTGAGGACAATGCACCTAGTCACCAAACAGCATGGCAAATTGATTATGATGAACATCAGTTATCAGGTATTTTTACATTAGATTGGCCCTCCAAGTCACCGGATTTGAATCAAATTGAACCCATTTGGGACTACCAAAAGGATGAAGTTTCTACATGGCAGCTTGTCGGAGCTAGTAGGATGGCTGTTGAGCAAGCGAAGGAGGCACTTGCAAGGACTTGGGAAGTACTTCCTCAGGCTGTGATTGACCAAAAGTGTCAATCATTTCATGAGAAGCTTCAAAGGGTGATACTTCACGATGGGAATAACAATTTCAATGGTTGAATTATCTGGTTTTCTTGTACCGTATATGATTAATAAGTATGTTGCCTGGCATATGGTTGTTATTGGTCCGCCGATCACTACTCCATATAGGTGTCCGATAGCAACTCGGCCGCGCGAGTACAAAAAAAAAATATAAAAATATAAAAAAAAGAGGTCAAGAGAAAGAAGAGCGAGCAAGAAGCAGCTCTCCATTGTATTGTATTGTATTATCTCGGTTCACAGAATTTCTTCGTTGAGTGATATAGATCACCCATTCAAACACCACTCACGACCGGTCACTCGCGCCAATGGCCTGGGCGCACGCTATGGTAATGCCGGTAGCGGTTATGGACCCCTAAAGGTTAATCTAGCTGTGGGTGACTCCTAGAAATTCGGGGATTTAGTTCACGTCTTTTTTTATTTTTTTTTATTGGCCCTTCCACAGGAGCGAGAGAGCCTAAAGGTGTCCAAACATCTGTGCCGAGAACTCAGAATTTAATGGGCAAGTGACTATCACCTTTGTCAGGGTATATCATACTCATATTTTATAAGTGATACATCCGATGAAAACTATATAAAAAGGAGTAAAATACAAAAGAAACCCCCCCCCCCACAAAAAAAGACTCGAATCTCCCGCAACAAGCACAGCTCAAGCCGAAAACAGGATAAAAGAGATCAAAAGGTAATAAAAAAACAAGTATAATACAATATACACATTATAGAATGAACAAATAGGCCAGCCCACCGGTGCTCAAGTATCGAAGGGTACGTTTTACATACACAAGTATTGTCAAGACACCCCGTGTGATAGAAATTAACAAGATAATATTAAAGAGAGCACTACGCATGCGCGTATGGTATGGCAACAAACTTTGCCAGGTACTTTGGTGAGGGAGTGACTGTAAACGAAATCAAAAGGAAGAAAAAAGAAAAAAAATATAGAGAACCAATAACCCAAACGCACTTCTCTATGGTTTGAGAGAATGAATGAAAG
This sequence comes from Tuber melanosporum, assembly GCF_000151645.1. Classification (NCBI taxonomy): domain Eukaryota; kingdom Fungi; phylum Ascomycota; class Pezizomycetes; order Pezizales; family Tuberaceae; genus Tuber; species Tuber melanosporum. Next base: position 16,347 of record NW_003299152.1, on the reverse strand, counting down.
ACCTGAACCGCGCTATGCTGTGCCTGCTAATACGAGCGAATATCAAACCCCCCAAGAACGAAAAGGCAGAAAAGAGGAAAAGATGAAAGAAGAAAAAGGGAATCGAACAAGGCGGAGGGGGAATATATGGAATGGTGGATACTCAGAATTGAAATCAAAATTGAAAATTGCGCCTTTTGAAATCAAAGAAAAAAAAGTCTATGATAAAGCCCCATAAACCTGATGAACATAGCGTGCGTTAACTTTGGGGGAAGGCAGGAATGTACTGAAATCATTGCATTGATTCAAGGTATTTCACTCTTTCAGCGGCAATGTCGGCTTGTAGTCGTCTTGTTTGGCGCATGGCATCGTCTCTGTTGTTATCACTATCAGCTCTTCATTCCTATATTATTAGCCCAAGATATCGCGAGGTTACCTCTCGCACTGAAGCTCCAAGACTTCAATCTGCGCCATGTTCATCTTGCTGACAACTTCGGCCATTTCATTGTCTGCCTGTACTAGAGCCTCCTCGAGCTCCTGAACACGCTTCTCCAAGAATTCGACCTTCGCCTCGTCAGGAATCGAGCTAACAGACTTTCGGCTCCCTGTCCACTCTAGTTTAGGCGACTTGAGGTGAGGAGATAGCAATGGGGATCTGGGCCCGAACTGGGACGGCGATCGCAGAGCTGACGATTTCAATCTTCGCAGTTGCGAAGTATGTGTCTCCTTCAGCTGGTTGATCTCCTGCTCATGTTTAGCGACAGCATCTTCTGTCTCTTGCTGTGCTTCCAGAACCCTATCCTCCAACTCCTTCAGCCTTCCTTGGAGCTCGTTTATTCTCTTCGCCGACATCTTTTGCTCCTCCTCCCCGCGGCCAATGGCATCCGCCAAACGATCTCTCAGGGCATTGTTCGACTCAAGCTGAGCGTGCACTTGCACAACCAATTCTGCGATGCGCTCTGTGGAGAGCCTCAGTTGCATGCTAAGGTTTCTCTCCTCTGCCATGTGTTTCTTCTCTGACCCCGCAAGGGACTCCGACCGCTTACGATAGGCCTCAGCTTCTACCTGTGCGGTATCTCTCTCCGCTTCCGCCTGCGCAACGCTCTGCCGCAACCTCTCGATAGCGCGTTGCGATTCCTCGTGAGCCTGCGAAAATCTCTGTTCGCGGTCGGATAGATCGGAGGAAAGGTCGGTTCCATCAGCTTCGACTTCACCCAATCTTGCCAAAGTCCTTGCATGGATATCCTGAAGGTCACGGTAGGCCTGTTGCAGAGACAGTGATACGACACCCTCCCCACTAATCTCTTGCTTCAACTGCGAGACTTGTTTGGAAAGACGTGTATGGGAATCCTGAAGCTCGGTATGCTTGCTAACTAGCACATCATGTTCCTGGAGAAGAGCCCGTAACGAACTTGTCTCCTGTTCGGCCTTTTCCAAGTCCATTTTTAACGTCCCAAGACCCCGTTCACACGTAAACTTTTGCTCCAATGCGTCGTCAGCTCGTTGGCGCAATCGCTCCATTTCCCTCCAAAGAGACCTCATTTCCCGGTCCTTTCCATATCGCCTATTTGTCTGCTGGAGCGCCTTGTCACGTTCCGCTTCCAACACTCTGATCCTCTCCTTAGCCATCCGGCTCTCATACTTTTGTCTCTCGCGTAAGCTCTTCAAAGCCGCGTGCAGAGCATCCCGCTGTTCCTCAATATCTTTTACCTTTTCCACCAGTGTCTCTTTATCTCTCATATTTAATATCATGGGGAGACCTGGACCAGCTGAGGTGGGTGTTGCAAATCCTGACGCAGGAACAGAAAATCGGTGGGATTGTCGAGTTTGATTGCGGACAGTCGAAGCTAATGATGCATTCTCATTTTTGAGATTGAGCAACTCCTGCTGCATCCGAGAATGTTCATACATGAGCTTTTGCAATTCCGACGCCTCCGACTCTAATCCCTCCATTCGGGCCCGGAGCTGAGGCACAATTTCATCCCTGAGATTATCACGTTCATTCCGATGTTCCTCCAATTCCCCCCTCAAGGCCGTTAAAAGGTCTTCATAGTTTTCTTTCATTTGCCGCTCGTCTGCAAGCCGACGCTTCGCTTCGTCCAGAGTAACCTCCAACTCCTTTATCCGTCCTGAAGTATCTGTAGCTAGAAACTGTGCACTCTGACGCTAAACTACTAGTTAGAGCTCTATATTTTTTTACATCTAATGGAACATAACACATTCTTACCCTAGCAACTTGTTCCTCGAGATCTCTAACACGTGATTCCATGGCTTTTCGCCGTTGTCTCTCTTCTTGTATTTTCCCCAGAAGCTCTACCTGGACTTGAGATTTCTCTTGTTCCGCCTTTCTTGTCAACTTCTCAACATCTACCTCAACCTTTGTCTCTATGTCCAGGTATCTTGTCGAACTTCCGGCATCAGAGAAATAATCGCTTGTCCGTTTCCCCTCTCCATTCCTTTCCGCGGCCTCCGCCTGCAATCTCTCGACAAGATCCTCCAAGTCCATCTCCCTACGGATTGACGCCGCCAGATCCGCAGAAACCAAACGAACCTCCTCCTCAATAGCCTCGTAGGATGAGGGAGTTGGAGGCGCCAGGGAGACCCCCGAATCTGAGTGTAAGCCGGTAGGTAACCTGGCATTTGCAAGTGGTATATCAATTGCAGGTGGTATCGACCGGCTCGATGGTGATGTAGAAGGTGCAACGACCGTCTTCGGAGAAGGTACCGGAGAGGGCCCTCGATCAGAAACTGAGGTGGAAGATGACCCTCCTTGTTCCGAAGTACTCCCCCATCGGAAAAAGGAGGTGAATCTGCCATTCGGTGACCTTGGCTTACTCATCTCGTCCGTCACGTCTGAAGTTGAAGGGGAGTGTGTGCGATATGAACCCTCTGGGAGGCCCAAGTTCGGTGCTGCATGGGGCAAGCTCGCCATTATGGAGCTGGCTCGCCGGTTCGGCTCAAATGCTTGCTCTGGAGTATTCGATCTGCTCAGTGAAGAGTCGCTCCGGACTCTCGCATGGCTAGAATTGGGCACTAGAGGAGATGGAAGATAGGGGCGAGGTGAGGGCTGCTGTATCCGGATATCAACTTCACCACTGGGAGAAAGAACCCACGAGCGCTGTGCAAGACTAGGAGAGTCCCCGTGTGGGTATCTGGAAAGGAAGACGTATGTCAGAGGAAGTGGTCTCCGGAACATGCCATAGAAAGTAGTTTTGTCCCGTACCTGTCTAAATCTCGAACAACAAATTCTCCTGAGTCTGAGATGGGAAGATCGAAGGGGGCAGGAGAGGTTATGCCAAGCTTTATTGAGCGATCTGTGTCCGGCGGTAGAGAGTACTCGCTGTCAGAGTATAGTTGCCTCGGTGACTGATCCGGAGTTTGTGTGCCGACGGGAGAAACGACAGAGGAGGGGCCGCGAGGCACCGGTTTTCGGCGAACTGGTGACTGAGGTGAGTATGGTGGAGAAGCCAAACGACTATGAAGTCGCAGAGATGGAGGAGAGTGTGCGTAGGATGGAAGCTGGTGAGCCCGCTCCGAGGGTAGAGCGCAGGAATTCATTCTACAACTGTAAGTTGTCTCAATCAATTGGAAGGCCCTTCTTCCTTCCTTTTTTTTCTTTTCTTCTTTTCAACCTTTCTCTCTCGGGTCGTGTCTCCTTCAGGCGGAATTTCAGCTAGGAAGCATCCACCGGGGGGGGGGCAAAGGACAAGGGAAAGGGGGGTCTATGCCCGCAAAGACAGGTGCTGGATGTGATGCAGAAATTGTTGGGCTAGTCTTTGTTCGGAGCAAGACGAGGCCTATCAACGCTGATCGATCGATCAAATCAAACGGGAGTCTGACCAGCAGAGGGTCCGAGGCGATTAGGAGGGGGGTTGAGAAGTTGGAGGAAGCCGAATGTTGAAGGTGTGGGTGGATGCTAAGACTTGACGGGGGAAGGCGTACAGTACAGGGGGGGGGGTATATTTTATGGCCCCTCTTAGCCCTAATTTTCTCCTCCTGATTCTGCAACACTGCAATCCGAGTCCCGCTTCCGCGAGTGATAACTTGGATAGCTTCCTCCTGTACGAGTACGGTACGGCAATCTCTTATCTCCTCTTCAATGACGGCTAGTAGCACGAGTGAGTGCACCCGTAACCCCGTAGAGTTTGTGAAAGTAAGTGGGTCTAAGAAGGGTACCCGTATGTTTGAGGCGAGATGCTCGAGAAATATGATATCTGAAGGACCAAGGGCTCCCAGAGACAGTTTTCCAGTACCGCTAACAACTGAACTACGAGCGAAAGAGAGTGAGATTGCGGAGTCAAAAGAAGTAAAGTTCCACCAACCAACATGCAAAGTGACCAGCAGCAGGATCCAAGCACGAGCACAAGCAGCTGTATAGTACTAGTACACGTACAGTATGATAGCTCGAGTAGGGAAATTTCCAAGCGAATCCAGGACCCGCGGGAAAGTTACAAGTATTATGAAAGCGATCCAGGTTCCTGACAAGGGGAGGAAGAGAGCAGAAGAGGGGGATGAGAGAATACTCGAGTACTCGTATGGAGGTGAAGACTCACAGCAGGATAAAGTGATGTTGTAGTAAGCCGGGGACGAGGTGCACCAGGATATTTTGTGGGGATCGCACAAGTGCAGCACGAGCTGCTGATGCAGAGAAACGACGGGCAAACAAATTTCGCCCATGCTCGTAGTACAAGTACTGGTATACAGTATGATGATAGAGAGAAGGAAAAAGTGGGCAACCAACAACCGCCTGGTTTCACCGACTGGCCCCTCACCGGGGCCCCTGCCAGCCAGCAAGTCAAGGGGATAAAGGTGTAAGCCTCCCCCCAAGCGCTAACTTGGGAAAGGTTCAACGCGTTCCCCCAAAACCAGAGAAAGGGATAAATTTATCGAGTGACCTTTGAAGGTGGCTGGCTGGTGTGCAGAAGGGTACTTGATTATGATACAGTACCTTTACTGGCGCTAATTATTACTCGCCGGTGGTGACAAATTGCGGGCAACCTCCAAGGTAGCCGAGCCCAGGTTCTGCAAAGCGCTGCAAGGGGATTGATTCCCCGAGTCTGACTCTTGGCTCGCCCTCTCAATCGTCTCGCACTCGAGTACCGGTGTATCAGCTGCCCCAGCGAACTATGGCACCGGTACGGTAGTCATGATACCGGTATTCTGATCCTATGATCTCCTCCCGTACTGAGTGCAGTTTCCTTTCCGCGTTGGCGAATAATTGAACCCTTTTCCCAGTGCTATTTCCCACCCCAGATATGATAGGCTCTCCATACCGGTGCATCACATCCGCCATGTCCGAGAGCAAGTGAGAGGAACGAAATTCCATCCCTTTCCACATCAAAAGTCAAGGGTTCGAAATCATTTTGAGCGGTGCGGCAACCCTTTTACCCCTGGACCTAGCCATTTAAGGTCATGTGGATCCCTGTGATCCGCTTCTTTCGTCAAGTGAAGACCTTGGCAAATTACGCCGCAAAACTTTGCAACCGCCCAACGAACATCTCAGCCTATCAGGGACCCTGACCTGGAGTCAAATCCTAGCCATATGATTGGCCCAGAATTGCACCTGCCCCACATCCAGAGTCTTGGCTTAAGGTCTCTCTCTCTTCTTCCCTTCCCCTGATTGCCGCGAGTACAGTACCCTACCCGTACAGTGCCCGTTCTACCCGTACCATCGTGCCCTAACAAATCTGTACAAGTACTCGTAGTGACAGCTTGTTCTCAGCTTCTTTAGAAGCTCCCCCCATCACCAATCGTGTTTTTGAAGTGCTAGCACTTATTTCCCATGGGCACACACTCCTTTCCTTACAGCTGCAGTATCAATGCTACCCCATCCAGAGTCGAGCTTTACTCGTACTAGTACAATGTGATGATGCTATTGCAAGGTTTCAATACAGTATTGGGCATCCTGCAACTTGCAGCCACGGCAGCAGGGTTGAAGTTAACCAACACCGTGACAGTACCGGTACGAGTACGGCACGCGCGAATCTGATGAGTAAATTACTTGTATCCTGAGCACCTACGAGTATATCAAGTACCAGTAAAGCACAGACCCTTGGCGCCAAGGTGTTTAGATACTCGTATCTTTAAAATTGGCGAGCACGATCACTTACCGTATTGGACCGGGAAGTGGTTCAGACGCATACCGTACCGTAGGTGAACAGCTTCGTACTCGGGGTGGGAGTGAAGTACCGGTATTGGGACAAGCAGCGAGCTTGATGTCTGTGTGAATTACTTGAAGTGGGATTGAAGATACCAATTTGAGTAATTTGCACAGACATCGAACCCCCTGCTCTTCCCAATACTTTCCCTCTACCCCTAGTATATGAATTCTACTCAAATCCTCACTACGGAAATTTGGTGACAAAACCAAACCTCTGAATTCAGCTCGAGAAAGGGCATATACAACATACCGGTAATGTGGCTATCATGCCAGGAATATCATACCTCCTACGGTACTAGTACACCCCCTTCTCGGTGTTGGGCCTCAATTGACATTTTCATATTTCCACTTTTTTTGGAGCATTTTAACCGATTCACCTTCCCCTTGCGATCAGCTTCCCGATATGCTACCGTATGCCTCTGGATGCGATAAACCAGCCCTCGAGCACAGGACCATTTATAAAGTATTCGGACACTTGGCGCCAATACAGGCTCTAATAATTCAAGCTGTCCGAATACTTTATGGACGGCAAAGTACATGTGCAATTGTTTGTTGTGATTACTAGGCATATTCTTGGCATTTTTTGCCTGCAACCTTGCGGGTAATTCTGGGCTTCTTGGGCACCTCTCATCGCCGCACGCGCCCGGAAACCCACGAGACTCGTCTGCCGGTACGCCGTGATTACGAAAATACATGAACCATTCCTAAAAATAAAATAAAATAAAAACATAAATTTAGCCAAACCGAGACCAGCGCCTCGCCTGGCCCCGGGAGCGGGCGAGTAAACCTTTTCAATAACATGCTCCTGGAGAAAGGACCTTCCGGATATCATACTGGTAACTTACCGGTATCTATTGACCAAGAAACATACCATCGGAGAATCAATCACCTTGCCTTTGACCCACTTGTAAAACTGTGAAGAAAATAAAGTCAAAATAGGTGAAATAAACACACGTGATTGTAATATTATTAGAATTTTTTTACCAACTGAAAGCCCTTCAGTGTACCGTATTGGTCTGCCCTCGTTTAAAAGTGGTACATTTATGTTTTGGGTGGTATTTTGTGCCAAGAATAGTATCACATCATTCGAGTATACCCCCCGTATTCGACGGTATCTGAAAGGGTTTCTCCCCCCCCGAAAATGCGCGCCCTACCCTATCTTTGCTTACTTGTATAATATTCACATGTTAAAATTATCATACATCTTAACCGCAGCCAACTACTTAAGGCTCCCATATGAAGCGCTCCAACTTTAGTCTAAAGACCCTTGTCTTCCAGTTCATATCTCCGGAAATTGAGACGATAGATCGATGCAGCAGGTGCCTCGCTGCAATTCTGTCATCAAATCCCCAAAACCAGAAATTTTTTCCTGCGGGCAGTGATCATTCAACTTGAACAATTTCCCCACGACCGGAACCATACGATACCAGCATGGCACAGGCACCGTATCAGTTACGAGAGCCCGATAAGACATTCATTCAGTAAGGTCGGATTACTTTGATATCTCCACCTCCAAGGACACTAATTCCCCAATTGACTTTGGTTTTGAACGAACTCCATACCCGAATAATGTACCGCACTTCACCAGTGCCGAATCTCCGAGAGAAAGAGGAGGCGAGACTTTTTCTCTTTTTTACTGAAAAAATGGCACTTGGAATGATACTATAATATAAGCTCATATAATGTGATACCTGACTGGCGCGGCGGGGAGGAATCGAGCATAAACTCCGTTCGAGACCAACAGTACTGGAACCAACTTTCTGTGTGCGCGCTGGTAGTACGGCATACCAGTATTGGAGTACCGGTATTCTCTCGACCCGGGAAAGTAAAATCGCGCGTTTCGGATATCGTCGCTACAGTACGAGTACAGTAAGGTTTTGCCCCCAAAAGCGGTGATCACCAAATTAATCCTAGGAAAAGCCCCCCGGATGCGTCATAGTATATCACTCGTAATCAATCGCCAGCACACTCTGTACGAGTACTTGTACCTTACAGTACTCGTAGCTTACCCCCGCAATGGGTAATATCTCATGGGAGCGCCCGCGGCACTCGAGAAGGAAATATCTGATGGGAAGCAAGGTGAGGTTAATATTCATGGCTGCCTTACAGAAACCCGGTTTTCTCTCCCTTGCTTCCCTTCGGCGTCATGAGATTCTTCAGGTGCAGTTCCATTCATTCCCGATACAGCAATCATCCCCCAACGTGCAAGGTATGATACCAGCGCCACAGCTTAGTAGTCTACGGTAGTGGTTTGGGGACGGGTTTCAGGGTTAGGGCAACGACAGTGTGACATTGAACAAAGGAAAAAAGCTCTTTGCATCTAAGGCTCTGTTTGGCGGGAACGGAACCGTTCAGGAACGGTCCGTTTCAAAATGGTTGCAACAGGTGAAATGGAGCACTTCTGTTTCGAAACGGTTTCTCTTACCTTCAATTGAGAATTTTTTTTAACCCCTGGCAACACTCTATAGGGCAGAGTAATTTTGAATACCATACCCTAATAAATCTGCTTTTTTCTTTTTCTTGTAAACTAATGAAATAAATTCTATATTATGTGCAAATCTCTCAGTCTCCTGTACAAAAAAAACTATCTTATCTTAACACTCGTGAAAACTTCTCCCTTCTCTAAAGAGGTTTCAACTTATTCACAGATACCAAGATGGACGAGCATTCTCCTCAATACCAGTGTGTTACCACTTTCACCATACTTATCATAATTGTTTACTAATTTAAAATAGTAGTTCACCTTTGAATACACAAACCTTGAGCGATAAGACTCAATCAATACAGTTAGACTCGGATACTACTGCAAGTCAAAATACTGCATGTATACTACCAAGTGGGCATCAACCTGAGTGTTCTAACCACTCCTGCGAGATTGAAGGTAAGTTAAATATCACTATAGTTACTATGATAAGTTCTAACATTTTTTTCAGAAAATTTATCCAAAATTCGTGTTCTAGACCCCTGTGAAGTACCTTCCTCCTTTACGGGAAGGAAGCAGAAAACCCGCAAGCCTCGCCGGTGTCCAGTTGAATGGTCTCCTGAAATGACATCTGTGTTATTGCGAGAACTAGTTCAAGCTCTTAGGACTGGAAAACGATCTGATAATGGGCTAAAGATGGAAGTTTGAGATGAGATTGCTGAGACAGTTCTTCTGATTGCTGGACCTGGGGCTCCTGTAACAGGTAAGTGATGTCAAGGCAAATTGGAGACCTTGAAGAAAAAATGGAAGATGTGGACCAGGTTGAAAGATTTGAGTAGTTTTGGGGTTGATCTTAAGACTGGTGCGGTTACTGTACCAGATGAAGTATGGGAGGAAGAAATAAAAAAACTGCCTGGAATACGAGAGTTTCGTGACAAACCACTTGCAAATGCAATTGAGTTGGCGGAAATCATGGAGGGAGTTCAAGCAACAGGTGGTCATGCAATCTATCCTGGCCATACAAAATTACAACAAATCACGATTCCTTCGCCCCTTAGGTCAGATCTAGCAACTCAGGCTGATCCAGAGCAGACCAGCCCAGATACAAGTCCTCATCAACATAAGCGGAGAAGGCTAGCACCACTGGGACATATTCGACAACCTCCAAGGAGTGTTTCTGAGCGGCTGATCACTGCTGTTGAAGGGATGGCCACTACACCAATTACTATTGCAGCATCCCAATCAGTTGTTCAGCAAGCTGTATCAAAGCTTCAACAAAAGTATAAAGGAAGACCAGGGTGGTCAACACAAGATATTGTTACTGGATATGAGCTTTTTGAGAACCCAGTTAAGGCAGAAGTGTTTTTAGCATTAGAGGAAGGTGAAGATCAGGAGCTTTGATTAAGAGGTCAAATAGTACGTTACAAGGCCTAGGAATTCTACAGCAGTTAGTCTACTGTGACTGGTTTTGGTATTGTACAAAATCAAGCCACATTTGTGTTGCACGTTTGTCTCGATCTTGTTTCATCTCTCCCATATCTTGTGCATCTCTAACATTTCCTTCATCCTCCTCCTCATAACTTGGATTTGATTCCTCAGAGTGATTGATATTTTCCAAGGATGAATCAGCATCCTGGTAAAATTGATCCTCCTCTCTATTTGCCCGGTGTCGAATAAAGTTATGTAATGCACAAACTACCAATATAAGTTGAGCTTGTGTGGTAAGGTCAAACTCTGGAGCTGTATTGAGAATTTGAAACCTCTTCCATAAAACTCCAAAGATACATTTAATAACATTTCGTAACTGAGCATGACGTAGGTTGAAAAGCTCTTCCTTAGTTCGTGGACGTAAATGAGCTTGTGCTTGCTCCCGCAGATAATATCGTACGGTACGGTATGGTATTAAAAACCCAGGACGAAGACCATATCCTGCATCTGCAAGATAAACTGTATTTTCATGTCTTGGAAATCCATGAATCACAGCATTTTCTAATACTCGAGCATCATTGGCTGAACCCTCCCAGCCAGAACATACATAGAAAAAGTACATATCCAAGGTGCATCCAGCAAGAACATTTTGCGAGAGGGTACCTTTCCGGTTACGATAGGGACCCTGCTGGTTTTGTGGGACATGGGCCAAAATGTGTGTCCCATCGATTGCTCCACGAACATCCTTAAAATTGGACATCTTTCCCCAATTTTTCCGTATTTTTGCAGGAATATTGTTTGGTGGAAGATGTACAAATGCTTCATACAGAGGCAGGAGAGCCTTTAGAACTTGATGAAAATAGCTGTAAAATAATTAGAATAATAAACATTTCATATATAAATATTATAGTGCAATTAATACTAACCGTGAAATTGTTTCTCCACTATGCTGAAAGTGTTCCTGAGCTTCCCTATTTGTAGCTCCATGTCCAATAATCCATAAAAACAATACAAGTTGTTCTTCCACAGCTACTTGACGTGTAGACACCAGTAATCCCCTCTCAATTACCCAGTCTCGAAGGTCTAACAATGTTGTAATTGGCATACGAATAACCTCTAGAGCACGACGAGGATGTGCTTGCAGGATTTCAGCAGTATAAATCATTCCAGTTCGAATAGATGTATGAACAGGTTCTTTAGAGAGGAATAGATGAGAATAGAGAGCAGAGGTAATTGCGATATGAATCCATCTTTGAATTATGGCTGTATGAATTGTGCTCATATTGGGGTGAGATGCCATCTTGGAGGTGTATGAGTTGTTTTCGGAGGTGCCAGTGGAAAATATGATGTATAGGGAATAATCTGGTTATTATTTTTAATTAAGATGTCTTTATACATTACAAATTTTTTTTAATACAAAACTAGCCTAAGTGGGGGACCAGCTACTGTTGCAAACCTGGTTGCCAAGATCCACTTTGGAACGGAACGGTTCTTGTTTTTCTACATTACCAAACACTGGATTTACTCCAACCGTTTTGAAACGGAAGGAAACGGTCGTTTGTATGGGGGAACGGACCAGTTCCGTTCCTGCCAAACAGAGCCTAAGTTAGTGTGATTTAATTCTATGGGGTGTCAACAGAGATGATTGACATGTCATTGTGCACTTTATAGTGATCCCCGGACAAGAATTGAACCCTGTCGGAGTAGGCAACTCAGGGTTAGGGGTTATTGTGACAAACCTGAAGGAGGAAACGCGACACCACGCGTACCCCACCAATCTCCTTGTGGAAGGATAATGCAACTGCACCTCTAATTTCTTAACTTCGAAGACTCCGCAATCTACACATGGAGCCCTCTACGCTCGATGTCACCCCGTCTTCTAACTCGGTTCCTGCTCCCTCCTCTTCTCGCAAGAGGAAGCGCGAGGTTGAGAAAGTAGTTCTTGGGGATTCTTTCGTTATAGGGGTGCGCACGTTCCCCTCTGCTGTTCCCCTTGGTGTTCTCTGAGCTCTGGCTGACCGTTCATCTCATAGCCATACTCTTCGTCTGTATTTGATTCCTCTCTGAAGCTCACTCCGGCCGTTGCTCTACCGCGCTCTTTTGTTCCATTGCAATGGCTTGCCGGAACTCCCTCGCGTCTTTTCTCCTTTACGAGTAATCTGCCGGTGCTAGGGGTTCCCGGGAATATACTGGTAGCTAAGGTTGACGGAGAGAGACAGTTGGCTGCCGTGGAGAAGGTTCAGGATGGAGTATACGCTATTTTTAAGCTGTCAACGCAACTGAAGATGAGGGATGTGAGGAAAACAGTGGCATTGGCTAGAAAGGCCCCACATGAGCCTCCGAACTTGGAGTTTGATGGGGTTGGGGGCGGGCGATTGGGTAGTGAATGGTGGTCTCACTTGAGGATTAGCGATTGTACGGTGAAAGACTTACTATCATCACCGGATCCTGTTGGCACTTTGACTATGGGTTCCCCTGACACCGAACCTCTTCGGGGTGATCAGGCAGCACTGTTGGTCTCCATTATCGTTTGCCCTGCATATTGAATGCTGATGAAAATTTTGTTTGGCAGACAAGCCCCAACTAGGGTGCCGGTTCCCCCCTCACCGGGTGTTGAAGCTTTAACGGAAGAGTCTGCGCCGCCGACGCTATCTGATATTCTTGAGAACACGAGGAAACAGTATTTCAAGACACTTTATATTGCTAAAGTAAGGAATCAATCTGGGCTTGGACTCTTCGTATATTGATTAACGATGTTTGGAAGACGTCACTTGCGTACTTTGCGAAATCAACTCTGTCTCGCGCTCGAGTTGCTATGCGTGCTGACGCTTCGGAACTTCCTGCGGGACCTGGTGGAGAATTGATCATTTTCTTACAGAGCATGCTTCTTCCTTTTGAGAAAATGGACATCAAGTTCCGCAGTATAATCCCCAAAATAGCTCTAGAAGAGAAGGTTCAGGAGAATGAAGTGCTACGTGCCGGCGAGGAAGAGTATGTGCAAGAGTGGAGAAGTGCCTCGTTTCAGGATAAATTGGTGCGGGCTAGTGACCAATGGTTGAAGCGGAGAGTCGAAGAGCTCAAAATTCGCGAGTATGCATACGCGCGTGTCCGATCATTATTTTTTGTCTGCTGACCTCGTCGTAGGACTGAGTTACAAATCATACTCTTGCTTGAGATAATGTCTTTACAGCGAGACCAAATTACACCAACGGATAAAGATGGAAGCAAAGAGAGGACATCTAAAAAAAAAAAAAAAATCTCGAAACGCAAGGGTAAAAATAAGACCAAGTCGGATGCACCTAATTATCCTCTACTGCTCGACTTACTGGTTGACCGCCTATGTATCTGGAGGTCGATTGGTTCGGTATCCGAGGGGCCCGAAGAAGAATCCGCGGAACAAAAGCTCGTTATGGATAAAGAACATGACCACCTTAGGCATTTTTGTGTCGAGGTTGTGCTTGCTTTGTATAGACACCATATATTCCGTAATGTGGATGACAAGCTAACGGTTGAAAGTTATGCCTCTAAACTCCCAGAAGAATGCAAATCAATCAACAAAAAATGCGGGGGTCGATCAGCCCCGTCAACTGCTCATAGCAATAAGGATTCGTCTAGCTCAAATAAGGATAAGCGAAAACTTGTGAAGAAAGCACCAGGCTTCACTCGCTCCATCACTGCTCCGGCTGCTACCAATGCTATCAGAGAGGCAAGTGTGGATACTTTGGCTGCGCTCGTCGCAGCTGATGCGGCATCTGTATCAAAAACCAACATGCGTGGAGGGACTTTGAATTCCAAGAGCTTTGTCAAAAGACAAGTACAGATAAGCTCGAAAGTGGTGCAAAAGAAGAAAGTGGATGAAGAATTAAAGGATGCAATCAATACCTTGAAAAAGCCGAACCGTATTGCAGTCGCAGCTGGTATTGTTGAGGATGCTAAAAAGCGGCTCACAACTGGCTCCACTAGAAGTATAACACCTTTGACCTTCAAAGATACTCCCTTCGCTAACTCTCCAAAAGGGCCGAGAAAAGTTCCCGGGAACCCATTGGCAAATATCCAAGTTATGGCAACCCCAAAGCGCAGAAGGACAACAAAACCTCAACCAAGCCTTCCGCCTCTACTTGAGGATGAGAGTGATGCCGCGCCACAGGATGGCTTACCCGAAGTCGCAAATCCAAAAACGCGATTTGAGGTTGCAAGTACGCCGGTCCGCCCCTTGCAAAAGCAGCGGATGATGGAAGAAGATGGTGTCCCATCTACTAGCCCCTTTGAGGTATCTGAAGAGAATGCACCAAGGCGTTCCTTGAACTTTGCCAAAAACATGTTCGTCACTCCTAAGAAGAAGCCAAGATCGGTGGGTACCGACCTTGGAACTGGTAATTCCATTGCGTTGGTTACGCCGAAAAACAACATCGGGCTTTCCCGCTCCCTTTCGTGCTCTGTATTGGGCTCTAAACCTGCACAGACTCCTGGATCCTCGCCAGATGGCGGTGTCAAATTGTTTGGCTCCATTGACGAAACCCCCGTTAGGCGAACTCTGCCGGTGGGTGCTTCTGGCGGAGATGAGGAAATCTCTATATATGATAGTTTGGGATGGAATGATGATTATGAACTGTGACGTATGATTTTGTCTATTGCATTCATAGATGGCAGGTTTAAATGCATTGTATGTGGAGTTTGCATGTTTTCTGTTTTTTCTTTTCTGTATGATGAGAAAGTCCACTATCACGTAATGCCAACATGTCTATCTGATGCCCTGGGGTCCGAAACTCAAATTTGCAAATACTCTTCTGGGTTTTTGTATTGGCGAAAGTGCGCGCGATTTGGGCAATCGGCTCCTCCACCATAACGATACACCCCCAAGAGCAAAGGCGTATGGGGCATTGGGACTTCTCTGGTATGATATGTAAATGCTAGGGAATATCGTAGGTCTAATGCACGTATATTAACATAGACGTATATCCTCAGCCAGTGATCATTCCCAATTCTCACTATGCCAGTTTTACTTCTTCTGCAGTAAACCTAAGCTCCTAATGTCCGCTTCTCCCTCTGGTTTCCGGGGATCGAAATTCGGATCCTGTTTGAGACGGCGGTTGTAGGCAGCCTTTATCGCTTGAGTTTTTCGAATCTATATCGAGGAGCCAGTCAGCCGCAACTCAATCTTTGTGCCGTGATTCCGGATTCAAATTTTCGCTTTTGGCCCACAAACCTCCTTCTTATGATGGAGACACTCGTAGTAATCATCCCTCTGCGGAACACACTTCCATTTCCCTTCATCGCTGGTCGCAGACCCAGTGTTCACCACATAGCAAGACAACAGGTCCTGCCAGAAAGGAAAGCACTTGAACATGATGTCAGCATGAGCTCCAAGACTGTACGGCATGGTGGGGGACAGACCCTACTGACACCTATACCGTAATCGAGAGCGGTAGTTAGCTTCTAATCGTGACAATGGGGGGTGGAACCTCGGATGATCCCTCTCGGCGCAAGTTTCAACGTACCACCGTCGAGACCGTATCCAGAAGCCATAGGGGAAATAGAATTTACTACGACGAAGGAGGTGACTCGTCAAAACTGGAGAAGGATGTTGTCTGGATGAATAGATCAATCGAGATGGAGATAGGGGAGGGGTGGGGCTGGCTTGACGCTCTAGCCGAGCTGAGCTTGGCGCTTCCTCCGGTCGTGGCGCCTTCGCCCAGCCTCCCTCTCTTGATTTTGATAAATTAACCAACCTCACCTTCCTTCCTTCCTTCCTTCCTTCCTTCCTCCCCACCACCACCACCACCACCACCACCACCACCACCACCACTATCACCACCACCTTTTCTCGTGCCCTGGACGAAATAGCCTTAAAACTACTGAGACGACCATGAGGCTTTTTACCATCCCTCTCGTGTCCCTGCTTGCAGCGTCCGCATCCGCGGGAAACCTGTTCCACCAGGTTGGTAAGAACTTGATGTCACCTACGAACGGGCTGGAACAGATTCCTGGAGAGAACCCTCTGAAATACTGCGATGGGGACCATTCCGATGATGTCCTTACCATCAAGAAGGTCGACTTGATCCCCAATCCGCCTATCCCGTACGTTATACCTCCCCCACTTCCCCTCTTGGGTTTTACCTGGTTATTGACAAACTCATCTAGTGGTGAATCACTTATTATCCGGGCTGTTGGCGTGCTCAAAGACGTAGTTACTGAGGGTGCCTATATCGATGTTAGTGTCAGATATGGCCTCATTACATTGATCAAGGAGAGACTGGATATCTGTGAACATGTCGATCAAGTCGACCTCGAATGCCCGATTGATCAAGGGAAACTAACACTAACGAAGGTGGTTGATATCCCCAAACAAATTCCTCCT